>NC_083401.1:3683725-3946424 GCF_020745735.1 Hemiscyllium ocellatum | reverse complement strand
CACACACACATCCACACACATATACACTTACATACCCACACACACACACCCCATACACACACATCACACACACACACACACACACATACTGACACACCCACACACACACCCACACACTTGCACAAACACACAAGCAAACACACACACACAAACCCCGCACCATACACACCCACACACACTTACACACCCACACACACCCACACACACCACACACACACTCCACACACATACCCCCCACGCACACACACCCCCACACGCACACACACATGCACATACACACCCCACATCCACACACACACCCCACACACACACCCCCACACACACACGCGCGCACCCCATACACACACCCCCAGACACACCCCACATACACACACACCCCACGCACACACCCCACACACACCACACACACCCCACACACACCACACACACCCCACACACACACACACACCCCACACACACCACACACACACACACCCACACACACCCCACACACACACATATACACTTACATACCCACACACACACCCCATACACACACCTCACACACACACACACGCACACACTGACACACCCACACACACCCACACACACCACACACACACTCCACACACATACCCCCCATGCACACACACACCCACACGCACACACACATGCACATACACACACCCCCCGCGCACACACATGCACACACACACCTACACACACACACACTTACACACCCACACACACACCCACACCCACACCCCCCCACACACACACCCACACACACACACCCCACACACACCCCCACACACACCCCACACACCCCCCCCACACACACCCCCCACACACACACCCCACACACACCTCCCACACACACACCCACACACACACACACCCGCACACACACACACACCCCACACACACCCACACCCCACGCACACACACCCCACACACACCACACACACACACCCACACACCCCACACACACATCCACACACACATACACTTTCATACCCCCACACACACACCACACTCACACACCTCACACACACACACACACTGACACACCCACACACACTCACACCCACACACTTGCACAAACACACAACAAACACACACACACTTCCACACCCACACACACACTCCACACACATACCCCGCCACGCACACACACCCCCACACGCACACACACACCCCCGCGCACACACACATGCAAACACACACCTACACACACACACACACACACATACACACACACCATACACACCCTACACGCACACACACACTTACACACCCACCCACACACACCCATGCACACACACACCCCGCACACACACCCTACACACACGCCACACACACACACACCACACACACACCCCCACCCACATGCACATGTACACACACACACCACACACACAACCCCACACACCCCACACCTCACACACACCCCACATACACCCACACACCCAACCCACACACACCCCACACACACCCCACACACACCACACACACACCCCACATACGCACACAACCCCACATACACACACACACCCCACACCCACACACACACCCCACACACACACCCCCACACACACGCGCACCCCACACACACACCCCCAGACACACCCCACATCCCCACACACCCCACACATGCACACATACCCCACACACACCCCACATACACACACACACCCCGCGCACACACATCCCACACACACCACACACACACAGACACCCCCACACACTCCCCACACACACACATCCACACACATATACACTTACATACCCACACACACACACCCCATACACACACACCTCACACACACACACACACACATACTGACACACGCACACCCACACCCACACACTTGCACAAACACACAAGCAAACACACACACACAAACCCCGCACCATACACACCCACACATTTACACACCCACACACACCCACACACACCACACACACACTCCACACACATACCCCCCCACGCACACACACCCCCACACGCACACACACATGCACATACACACCCCACATCCACACACACACCCCACACACACCCCCACACACACACACGCGCACCCCATACACACCCCCCCAGACACACCCCACATACACACACACCCCACGCACACACACCCCACACACACCACACACACCCCACACACACCACACACACCCCACACACACCCACACACACCCCACACACACCACACACACACACACACCCACACACACCCCACACACACCACACACACACACACACCCACACACACCCCACACACACACATATACACTTACATACCCACACACACACCCCATACACACACACCTCACACACACACACACACGCACACACTGACACACCCACACACACCCACACACACCACACACACACTCCACACACATACTCCCCATGCACACACACACCCACACGCACACACACATGCACATACACACACCCCCCGCGCACACACATGCACACACACACCTACACACACACACACTTACACACCCACACACACACCCACACCCACACACTTGCACAAACACACACACACAAACCCCGCACCATACACACCCACACACACTTACACACCCACACACACCCACACACACCACACACACACTCCACACACATACCCCCCCACGCACACACACCCCCACACGCACACACACATGCACATACACACACCCCCCGCGCACACACACATGCACACACACACCTACACACACACACTTACACACCCACGCACACACACCCACGCACACACACACCCCGCACACACACCCTAAGCACACACGCCACACACACACACCACACACACACCCCACACACACACCCACACACACACTCCCCCCACACATACACACACCTCACCCCCCCACACACACCCAACACACACACACCCCACACACACACACCCCACACACGCCCCACATACACACACACAACCCCCCCACACACCCCAGATACACACACACACAAACCCCACACCCACACACACCCCCCACACACACCCCACACACACACACACCCCACACACACCCCCCACATACACCCCACACCCACACACACCCCCCACATGCAAACATGCCCCACATACACCCCACACACACACATCCACACACACACATCCACACACACACAAACACCCACCCCATACACACACACCTCACACACACACGCACACACTGACACACATACCCCACACACACACCACACACACACCCCACACACACACCCACACACACACCCCACACACACCCCACACACGCCCCACATACACACACACAAACCCCTCACACACACCCGAGATACACACACTCACAAACCCCACACCCACGCACACCCCCCACACACATCCCAGATACACACACACACACCCCACACACCCCCCCCACATACACCCCACACCCACACACACCACACACAGCCACACACACACTTACATACACACACACCCACACCCACACACTTGCACACACACACAAGCAAACACACACACACACAAACCCCCCACCACACACACACAAACTTACACACCCACACACACCCACACACGCCACACACACACGCCACACACACACATTACGGGCGGCACGGTGGCACAGTGGTTAGCACTGCTGCCTCACAGCACCAGAGACCCGGGTTCAATTCCTGCCTCAGGCGACTGACTGTGTGGAGTTTGCACGTTCTCCCCGTGTCTGCGTGGGTTTCCTCCGGGTGCTCCGGTTTCCTCCCACAGTCCAAAGATGTGCGGGTCAGGTGAATTGGTCATGCTAAATTGCCCGTAGTGTTAGGTAAGGGGTAAATGTAGGGGTATGGGTGGGTTGCGCTTCGGCGGGTCGGTGTGGACTTGTTGGGCCGAAGGGCCTGTTTCCACACTGTAAGTAATCTAATCTAATCTAATCTAATCCCACACACACCCACACGCACACACACATGCACATACACACACACCCCGCGTACACATACATGCACACACACACACACACACACACATACTTACACACACACACACCCACACACACACCCCACACATACACCCACACACACACTTACACACCCACCCACACACACACATGCGCACACACGCACATCCACACACACCCTCACACACACACACGCACACACACATGCACATACACACACACCCCGCGTACACACACATGCACACACACACACACACACACACACACATACTTACACACACACACACCCACACACACACCCCACACATACACCCACACACACACTTACACACCCACCCACACACACACATGCGCACACACGCACATCCACACACACCCTCACACACACACACATGCACACACACATGCACACACATACACACATACACACACACCCACACCACACACACACCCCACACACACAGACACGCACACCCACGTGCACACACCCCACACACACACCTGCATACACATCCACATGCACACACTCACACCCACACACACATACACACACACACCCACACACACACACACCCCACACACCCACCCCCACCCACATGCACATGTACACACACACCACACACACACACCCCACACACACACCCCCACACACCCACACCTCACACACACCCCACATACACCCACACACCGAACCCACACACACCCCACACACACCCCACACACACCACACACACACACACCCACACACACCCCACACACACACATCCACACACATATACACTTACATACCCACACACACACACCCCATACACACACACCTCACACACACACACACAGACACACCCACACACACACCCACACCCACACACTTGCACAAACACACAAGCAAACACACACACAAACCCCGCACCATACACACCCACACACACTTACACACCCACACACAGCCACACACACCACACACACACTCCACACACATACCCCCCCACGCACACACACCCCCACACGCACACACACATGCACATACACACCCCCCGCGCACACACACATGCACACACACACCTACACACACACACACACTTACACACCCACCCACACACACACCCCACACATACACCCACACACACACTTACACACCCACCCACACACACACATGCGCACACACACACATCCACACACACCCTCACACACACACACATACACACGTACACACACACCCACACCACACACACACCCCACACACACAGACACGCACACCCACGTGCACACACCCCACACACACACCTGCATACACATCCACATGCACACACTCACACCCACACACACATACACACACACACACCCACACACACACACACACCCCACACACCCACCCCCACCCACATGCACATGTACACACACACCACACACACACACACCCCACACACACATCCCCACACACCCACACCTCACACACACCCCACATACACCCACACACCGAACCCACACACACCCCACACACACCCCACACACACCACACACACACACACCCACCCCACACACACACATCCACACACATATACACTTACATACCCACACACACACACCCCATACACACACACCTCACACACACACACAGACACACCCACACGCACACCCACACCCACACACTTGCACAAACACACAAGCAAACACACACACAAACCCCGCACCATACACACCCACACACACTTACACACCCACACACAGCCACACACACCACACACACACTCCACACACATACCCCCCCACGCACACACACCCCCACACGCACACACACATGCACATACACACCCCCCGCGCACACACACATGCACACACACACCTACACACACACACACACTTACACACCCACCCACACACACACCCCGCACACACACCCTACGCACACACGCCACACACCACACACACACACCCCACACACACACCCCACACACACACACCCCACGCACCCCACACACACACTCCCCCCACACATACACACACCTCACACCCCCACACACACCCAACACACACACCCCACACACACACCCCCCACACACCCCACACACGCCCCACATACACACACACAACCCCCCCACACACCCCAGATACACATACACCCCACACATGCAAACATGCCCCACATACACCCCCCACACACCCCACACACACACATCCACACACACACTTACATACACACACACACCCCATACACACACACCTCACACACACGCGCACACACTGACACACATACCCCACACACACTCATAGCCCCCACACACACCCACACCCACACACTTGCACACACACACTTGCACACACACCCAGCAAACACACACACACAAACCCCCCACCACACACACATACACTTACACACCCACACACACCCACACACACACGCCACACACACACATCCCACACATACGCACACACACACACACGCACGCACACATGCACATACACACACCCCCTGCGTGCACAAACATGCACGCACACACACCTACACACACACAACACCCACACACACACATACATACACACCCCACACACCCACACACACCCACACACACACACTTACACACCCACCCACACACACACATGCACACACACATACACGCACATACACACACATAACACACACACCCACACCACACACACACTCACACACACCCACACCACACACACCCCACACACACAGACACGCACACCAACGTGCACACACCCCACACACGCACCTGCATACACATCCACATGCACACCCACACACACACATGCACACACACACACCCACACACACACACCCCACATGCCCACCCCCACCCACACGCACATGTACACACACCACACACACACACCCCACACACACCCCCCACACACACCCCACATAAACACAGCCCACACACACACCCACACACACCCCACGTACACGCACACACACCCACACACACACACACACTTCACACACACACACCACACACACACCCCGTACACACACACACCCCCCACACACAAACCGCACACCCACCCCGCACACACAACCACTCACACACACACCCCACAGACACTCCCTACACACACACGCACACCACACACACACACACCCCACGCACCCCACACACACACTCCCCCCTTGCACACACACACCTCACACACACCCCATACCCCCACACACACCCCGCACACACACCCCACACACAACCCCCCCCACACACACACACCCCACACACACCCCCCCACACACACACCCCATGCACGCACCCACACACACACACTTGCGCACACACACACAAACAAACACACACACACACAAACCCCCCACCACACACACATGCCACACACACACACCCCACACACACACACCCACACGCACACACACATGCAGACACACACACCTACACACACACAACACACACACACACCCCACACACACACACACACACGCACACCCACACACACCCACACACACACACCCCACACACCCACCCCCACCCACACGCACATGCACACACACCCACACGCACACACACACCCCACACGCCCACACACGCGCACGCACACACTTACACACCCACCCACACACACACCCCGCACACACATCCACACACACACACTTACACACCCACCCACACACACATGCACGCACACATCCACACACACCCACACACACACATGCACACACACATGCACACACATACACACACACCCACACCACACACACACGCATACCACACACACACACCCGCACACACACACACCCCCCACACACACACACCCCACACACACCCACACACACACACGCACACACACACACCCCCACCCACACACACCCACCCACACACACACCCCGCACACACACCCACACACACTTACACACCCACCCATACACACACATGCACACATATACACACCCACACACACACCCACATGCACACACACCTACACCCACACATGCACACACACTCACCTACGCACACACAGACACACCCCCCACACACCCCCCACACACACACACCCATACCATACACACACACACACCCGCACACACACACCCCACACACACCCACACACCCACATCCACACATGCACACACACACCTACCCACACACCCACACACACACACCCACACCAACACACATGCACACACACATACCCCCACACACACACCCCACACACATACACCCCCCCACACACACCTACATACACGCACCCACACCACACACACACACCCACCCACACACCCACCCACACACATGCACACACACACCCGCACACACACGCACACACATGCACACACACACCTACACACACACCCACTTGCACACACCCACACACACACACCTACACACACACACCCACACACACACACCCCACACACAACACCCACACCCACACACACACATCCACCCCCCCACACACTCATATACTAACATCCACCCCACACACAAATACACACACACTCCCCAGACTCACACTCACACGCACCCAAACCCACACCCCCACACACACGCCTACACACACACTCCTACACGCAACTATAGATCGGTGTGATGAGTACTATAGATGGGTCAGTTTTTGTCCAGTGTGTGCAGGAGGGCTTCCTGACACAGTATGTAGACAGGCCGACAAGGGGCGAAGCCATTTTAGACTTAGTACTGGGTAACGAGCCTGGCCATATGTTAGATTTGGAAGTAGGTGAGCTCTTTGGAGACAGCGATCACAATTCTGTCAGGTTTACTTTAGTGATGGAAAGGGATAGGGGTACTCCACCGAGCAACAGTTACAGCTGGGGGAAGGGAAATTACGACGCAATTAATAAAGATTTAGGAAGTGTAGAATGGAGAAGGAAACTGCAGGGGATGAGCACATTAAAAATGTGGAGCTTATTCAAGGAAAAACTCCTGTGTGTCCTAGATAAGTATGTACCTGTCAGGCAGGGAGGAAGATATAGAACGCGTGAGCTGTGGTTTACTAAGGAAGTGGAATCCATGGTCAAGAAGAAGAAGAAGGCTTATGATAGGATAAAATGTGAAAACTCAGAGCGCTTGAGGGTTACAAGGAAGTCAGGAAGGACCTAAAAAGAGAGCTCAAAAGAGCCAGGAGGGGACATGAGAAGTTGTTGGCGGATAGGATCAGGGTTAATCCTAAGGCTTTCCATAGGTATGTCAGGAATAAAAGAATGACGAGAGTTAAATTAGGGCCAAGTTGTGTGTGGAGTCAGAGGAGATAGGGGAAGCACTAAATAAATATTTTTCTACAGTGTTCACTGTAGAAAATGAAATTGTTGGCGAGGAAGATACAGAGATACATGCATCTAGACTAGAAGAGATTGAGGTTCACAAGGAAGAGGTATTAGAAATACTGCAGAAATAGACAAGTCCCCTGAGCAGGATGGGATCTATCCTAGGATCCTCTGGGAAGCAAGGGAAGAGATTGCTGAGCCTTTGGCATTGATCTTCAAATCATCACTATCTACAGGAATAGTGCCTGAGGACTGGAGTATAGCAAATGTGGGTCCCTTGTTCAAAAAGGGGAGTAGAGACTATCCTGGTAATTATAGACCAGTGAGCCTTAGTTCAGTTGTTGGTAAAGTGTTGGAAAAGGTTATAAGAGATAGGATTTATAACCATCTGGAAAAGAATAATTTGATTAGGGATAGTCAGCACGGTTTTGTGAAGGGTAGGTCGTGCCTCACAAACCTTATTGAGTTCTTTGAGAAAGTGACCAAACAGGTAGATGAGAGTAAACTGGTTGATGTGGTGTATATGGATAAGGTTCCCCACAGCAGGCTATTGTACAAAATGCAGAGGAATGGGATTGTGGGAGATATAGCAGTTTGGATCAGTAATTGGCTTGCTGAAAGAAGGCAGAGGGTGGTGGTTGATGAGAAATGTTCATCCTGGAGTCCAGTTACCAGTGGTGTACCGCAAGGGTCAGTGTTGGGTCCACTGCTGTTCGTCATTTTTATAGATGCCCTGGATGAGGGCATAGAAGGGTGGGTTAGTAAATTTGCAGACAACACGAAGGTCGGTGGAGTTGTGGATAGTGACGAAGGATGTTGTAGGTTACAGAAAGACATAGATAAGCCGCAGAGCTGGGTTGAGAGGTGGCAAATGGAGCTTAATGGGGACAAGTGTGAGGTGATTCACTTTGGTCAGAGTAACCGGAATGCAAAGTACTGGGATAATGGTAGGATTCTTGGTAGTGTAGATGAGCAGAGAGATCTCAGTGTCCATGTACACAGATCATTGAAAGTTGCCACCCAGGGTGACAGGGTTGTTAAGAAGTCATACGGTGTCTTCGCTTTTATTAATAGAGGGATTGAGTTCCAGAACCATGAGGTTATGCTGCAGCTGTACAAAACTCTGGTACGGCCACACTTGGAATATTGTGTACAGTTCTGGTCACCGCATTATTGGAAGGATGTGGAAGCTTTGGAAAGGGTGCAGAGGAGATTTACTCGGATGTTGCCTGGTATGGAGGGAAGGTCTTACGAGGAAAGGCTGAGGGACTTGAGGCTGTTTTCGTTAGAGAGAAGAAGGTTGAGAGGTGACTTAATGGAGACATATAAGATAATCAGAGGGTTAGATAGGGTGGACAGGGAGAGCCTTTTTCCAAGTATGGGGACGGTGAGCACGAGGGGGCATAGCTTTAAATTGAGGGGTGATAGATATAGGACAGATGTCAGAGGTAGTTTCTTTACTCAGTAGTGAGGGTATGGAATGCTTTCCCTGCAATGGTAGTAGATTCACCAACTTTAAGTACATGGAATAGTGTAAGTTAGGTGGGCTTCAGATTGGTATGACAGGTCGGTGCAACATCGAGGGCCGAAGGGCCTGTACTGCGCTGTAATGTTCTATGTTCTCTGTACATGCTTGGTCACCTTCTCAAAAAACTCAATGAGGTTTGGGAGACAGGACCTGCCCTTGACGAAACCATGTTGATGATCTGAAATCAAATTGTTCCTTGCTAGATGATTATAAATCCTATCTCTTATAATCCTTTCCAAAACATTTCCTACAACAGGCGTAAGGCTCACTGGTCTATAATTACCTGGGTCATCTCTACTGCCCTTCTTGAACAAGGGCACATTTGCAATCCTCCAGTTCTCTGATGCCAAACCTGTCGACAATGATGACTCAAAAATCAAAGTCAAAGGCTCGGCCATCTCCTCCCTAACTTCTCAGAGAATCCTCGTATAGATCCCATCCAGCCCAGGGGACTTGTCTACTTTCACTCCTTCTCGAATTGATAATATGTCTTTGTAACTAACCTCAATTTTTTCTCGTCTAATATCTCATACCTCATTCTTCTCCTGTCCAATATTCTCCTTTTCCTGAGTGAAAACCGATGAGAATATGTAGGAATAAGATGGGGAGGGCTAACACTATTGAGCATGAGGTGGATGTAGAGAATGCTATTCCAATAAAACAGCACCTCTCCAGACTCAATCCTTTCAAAGCTACCCAGGTCCAGTGGGAAGTGGATGGGATGTTCGATGAACCTATCATAGTGGAGAAAGTTTGTTTAGAAACTTGAAAAAGTTCAGAAAATATTTACAAGGATGTTGCCTGGATTGGAGGATCTGAGCTACAGGGAGAGGCTGAACAGGCTGGGGCTGTTTTCCCTGGAGCGTCAGAGGCTGAGGAGTGACCTTATAGAGGTTTACAAAATTATGAGGGGCATGGATAGGATAAATAGACAACATCTTTTCCCTGGGGTAGGGGAGAGAGGTTTAGGGTGAGAGTGGAAAGATATAAAAGAGACCTATGGGGCAACTTTTTCACACAGAGGGTGGTCCGTGTATGGAATGAGCTGCCAGAGGGAAGCGGTGGAGGCTGGTACAATTACAACATTTAAAAGGAATCTGGATGGGTAAATGAATAGGAAGGGTTTGGAGGGATATGAGCCGGGTGCTGGCAGGTGGGATTAGATTGGGTTGGGATATCTGGTCGGCATGGACGGTTTGGACCGAAGGGTCTGTTTCCATGCTGTACATCTCTAGGACTCTATGACTGAAGATGCTGGAGAATAGAATCGAGAATGTGTGGTGCTGGAAAAGCACAGCAGGTCATGCAGCATCCAAGGAGCAGGAGAATCAACATTTTCAGGAGCCCTTCATCAGGAAGATATCATCGAACTGAGTCTGAGTTCACCAATCGTGTTAGTTCCCAAACCTGACGGAACGTAATGAATTTGTGTGGACAACCGGCAGGTCAACACCACAACAAAATCAGACTCATACCCAATCCCAAGATTGGAGGACTGTATGGAGAAAGTTGGACAAGCCAGTTACATCACAATGTTGTACTTACTGCAGGTTAATGACAGGTACCTTTATCAAAGTAAGTGAAAGAAGTTTCTGCATTTGTAACCCCAAATGGACTATATCAATTTGAAGTGATGCCTTTTGGAATGAAGAACGCACCAGCCATATTCCAAAGCCTCATGAACAGAGTTGTGATTGGATTAACCAATTGTGCAGTTTATGTGGATGATGGAGTGGTCTTTAGTGAGTCATGGAAAGGTAACATGGTAGAGTTGGCAGAGCTCTATGATTAAGAGAAGTAAGACTGATGATAAATTTAAAGAAAACAGAATTCACAAAAGCAGAGGTGATGTTCTTGGGACAGAACATCGGACATGGAAGATTGACCCCAGGGAACACAAAGACAATCAAGGAATTTCCATGTAAAAAATGAGGTCTGCAGATGCTGGAGATCACAGCTGCAAATGTGTTGCTGGTCAAAGCACAGCAGGCCAGGCAGCATCTCAGGAATAGAGAATTCGACGTTTCGAGCATAAGCCATTCCTGATGAAGGGCTTATGCTCGAAACGTCGAATTCTCTATTCCTGAGATGCTGCCTGGCCTGCTGTGCTTTGACCAGCAACACATTTGCAGCAAGGAATTTCCATGACCAACTTTGAAGAAAGAGGTGCTTTGATTGATGGGATGAAGCGGATTCCTCCGGAAGTTTGTTCCAAACTTCAGCAGTGTCAAGGCAATGCTCACAACTTTCCTGAAAAGAACACCAACTTTCAGTGGACAGGCAGAACAATAACCGGGAGGTGTTTGAGAATTGAAAAGCAGTACTAACCACCGCACGTGTGTCAGCTACACCAAAAGGTTTTGAAACCCTTCAAAGTTGCAATCAATGCTTGCAATATCAGAGTTGGAGTATGTGTTTGTGTATGTAGGAGTATTTATTACTTTGTAACGGGATTAACAATTAGAAAACAAAGTGAAGCCATCTTTTCATTATGATGGCTCATTATTTTCTTGATGGGGGAGGTGTTATGAAGTTGAAGGTGTGGACTGTACCTTTAAGAGAGTGAATGCTGTTCTGAACTGAGAGATTACAAGCGCCTGTGTATATGACTGGATGGTGGTCCCAGACTGCACTGGAACATTGACAATATGTAACACTTGGCCGTGAAATGGATATCTGGGTTTTGGTTGCTGTTTTGACAGCAGTTCAAATTTAACCAATCAGTTTAAATTATGCCACAGGATATTGAAGCCCAATCGCATTTGAATTTATTCTTTTGCCAACATCGAACCAATGAGACAGTCTGATGTTGGATATATAAAAAGGCAAGCATTTTGAAAGTCAGACAGAGCAACAGCCATCTAGACAGATCCAAGAAATATCTATCAAAGGTATCTTTTCATATGAAACATATTCGCAGTAAAAAGAAAGAAGACGACCCAGGGAGATCTTCAGCTGGAAGAAGACAGACACTGAAGACGACAGCCACTTTTGAAATGAATTAATGTAATTTTAATAAGTGTTTTATTGGTACAGCATATTGTTATAGAGTTGGAAGCAGATCATTAGTAGATAAAGGGGGGCTTAGAGTTGTGAATAGTTGTTGTTTCATGTTCACTTTTAGAATTAACGAATAAATTAATGTTATTTTCTTTAAATAGTGGAATTTGGAAGATCTCTGTCACTCATACTTTAACAGATTATGAGGTGAGGTGAGCTTTTCTGGGGGTTTGGTTTCACTAACAGAAGGGTTTACCAGTGTGTTGTACCAAACACACTCCAAACACTTTCTAAAGAATTTCTCCAGTGATAATGTCAGCTCATGTCATCGCTTTCCTTGTTCTGCAGTTTCTTCCAATGGGAACAATTTGTCGACCGTTGGCTAACGAATGTGACTTGGAAGAATACTGTTCAGGGATCTCCTCATACTGCCCTGACAATGTGTATCTGAAGGATGGCTATACGTGTGAAGACGGGAACTTGCACTGTGGTACTGGAGCTTGTCAGTCTTTGAAGATTATGTGTGAGGAGCTGTGGGGTCCAGGTGAGCTCTTTCTATTCAAATCCCTCACGTTATTGAACCCAGCGTCACAAACCCTGAGAAGAAATGCTGTCCTTGACACACGGGCTTCCTGCAGATGCTATAGTCCCATCCTTCCACATTTCCAGTGACCACGGAGCCCACTTATATACCAGTGCTAACTTGTCAGGAGGTGAAGCAGCATCGGAGGAGCAGGAACATCGACGGTTCAAGTCAGGACACTGGAGAATATCAATACCTGGATATGATTCAAACTAATTTATTATTGTCAGAGAACGAGCAAGACAAACTGACAGTTGTAGAGAAGCCGTAGATTCAGAATGTGGTCAAAACAACGAAGGTATCTAATTTATAGCCAAATGTCCCATATTTCCGATGTTCCAGTACACACTGAGGCTGCTACACAGCCACATGGCAGGTGCCTGCAAGCTCTCAGTTGAGAACATCATTCACTCACACTTAAAGGTACAGTACACACCTTTCACTTCAGAGTAAACCATACCCATTCCCCAGGCTCTGCTCACAGACTGCTGTTTAACCCCTTACAGCTCCCTGGGCAACCCCACCTCGGACTGTTGTTTAACCCCATTCTCCTCCCCGTGTCACCCCCCCACCCCGTCAGACTGCTGTTTAACCCCTTACTGCTCCCTGGGGTCTCCTCCCTCAGACTGCTGTTTAACCCCTTACTGCTCCCTGGGTCTCCCCCCTCAGACTGCTGTTTAACTCTGTACTGCTCCCTGGGGTCTCCCCCCTCAGACTGCTGTTTAACCCCTTACTGCTCCCCGGGGCCTCCCCCCTCAGACTGATGTTTAACCCCTCACTGCTCCATGGGGTCTCCCCCCTCAGACTGCTGTTTAACCCCTTACTGCTCCCCGGGGTCTCCCCCCTCAGACTGCTGTTTAACCCTTTACTGCTCCCCGGGGCCTCCCGCCTCAGACTGATGTTTCACCCCTTACTGCTCCCTCGGGCGTCCCCCTCAGACTGCTGTTTAACCCCTTACTGCTCCCTGGGGTCTCCCCCCTCAGACTGCTGTTTAACCCCTTACTGCTCCCTGGGGTCTCCCCCCTCAGACTGCTGTTTAACCCCTTACTGCTCCGTGGGGTCACCACCCTCAGACTGCTGTTTAACCCTTTACTGCTCCCTGGGGTCTCTCCCCTCAGATGCTGTTTAACCCCTTACTGCTCCCCCCTCAGGCTGCTGTTTAACCCCTCACTGCTCCCCGGATGTCCCCCCTCAGACTGCCGTTTAACCCCTTACTGCTCCCTGGGGTCTCCCCCCTCAGACTGCTGTTTAACCCCTTACTGCTCCCTGGGGTCTCTCCCCTCAGATGCTGTTTAACCCCTTACTGCTCCCCGGGGCTCCCCCCTCAGGCTGCTGTTTAACCCCTTACTGCTCCCTGGGGTCTCCCCCCTCAGACTGCTGTTTAACCCCTTACTGCTCCCTGGGGTCTCCCCCCTCAGACTGCTGTTTAACCCCTTACTGCTCCCCAGGGTCTCCCCCCTCAGACTGCTGTTTAACCCCTTACTGCTCCCTGGGGTCTCTCCCCTCAGATGCTGTTTAACCCCTTACTGCTCCCCGGGGCTCCCCCCTCAGACTGCTGTTTAACCCCTCACTGCTCCCCGGATGTCCCCCCTCAGACTGCTGTTTAACCCCTTACTGCTCCCTGGGGTCTCCCCACTCAGACTGCTGTTTAACCCCTTACTGCTCCCTGGGGTCTCCCCCCTCAGACTGCTGTTTAACCCCTTACTGCTCCCTCGGGTCTCCCCCCTAAGACTGCTGTTTAACCCCTTACTGTTCCCGGGGGTCTCTCCCCTCAGACTGCTGTTTAACCCATTACTGCTCCCCGGGGTCTCCCCCTCAGACTGCTGTTTAACGTCTTACTGCTCCCCGGGGTCTCCCCCCTCAGACTGCTGTTTAACCCCTTACTGCTCCCCGGGGTCTCTCCCCTCAGACTGCTGTTTAACCCCTTACGACTCCCCTGGGTCTCCCCTCTCAGACTGCTGTTTAACCCCTTACTGCTCGCTCGGGTCACCCCCCTCAGACTGCTGTTTAACCCCTTACTGCTCCCTGGGGTCTCCCCCCATCAGACTGCTGTTTAACCCCTTACTGCTCCCTCGGGTCTCCCCACTCAGACTGCAGTTTAACCCCTTACTGCTCCCCGGGTGCTCCCACCTCAGGCTGCTGCTTAACCCCTTCCTGCTCCCCGGGGTCACCCCCTCAGGCTGCTGTTTAACCCCTTACTGCTCCCTGGGGTCTCCCCCCTCAGACTGCTGTTTAACCCCTTACTGCTCCATCGAGTCTCCCCCACTCAGACTGCTGTTTAACCCCTGACAGCTCCCCGGGGGTCTCTCCCCTCAGACTGCTGTTTAACCCCTTACTGCTCCCCGGGGTCTCCCCCCCTCAGACTGCTGTTTAACCCCTTACTGCTCCATCGAGTCTCCCCCACTCAGACTGCTGTTTAACCCCTGACAGCTCCCCGGGGGTCTCTCCCCTCAGACTGTTGTTTAACCCCTTACTGCTCCCTGGGGTCTACCCCCTCAGACTGCTGTTTAACCCCTTACTGCTCCCCGGGATCTCCCCCCCTCAGACTGCTGTTTAACCCCTTACTGCTCCCCGGGGTCTCTCCCTTCAGACTGCTGTTTAACCCCTTAGTGCTCCCTCGTGTCTCCCCCCCAGACTGCTGTTTAACCTCTTACTGCTCCCCAGGGCTCCCCCCTCAGACTGCTGTTTAACCCCTTACTGCTCCCTCGGGTCTCCCACCTCAGACTGCTGTTTAACCCCTGACAGCTCCCCGGCGGTCTCTCCCCTCAGACTGTTGTTTAACCCCTTACTGCTCCCCAGCGTCTCCCCCCTCAGACAGCTGTTTAACTCCTTACCCCGCCCTGGGGTCTTCCCCCTCAGACTGCTGTTTAACCCCTTCCTGCTCCCTCGGGTCACCCCCCTCAGACTGCTGTTTAACCCCTTACTGCTCCCTCGGGTCTCTGCCCTCAGACTGCTGTTTAACCCCTTACTGCTCCCTCGGGTCTCCCCCCTCAGACTGCTGTTTAACCCCTTACTGCTCCCTGGGGTCTCCCCCCTCAGACTGCTGTTTAACCCCTTACTGCTCCGTGGGGTCACCACCCTCAGACTGCTGTTTAACCCCTTACTGCTCCCTCGGGTCTCCCCCCTCAGACTGCTGTTTAACCCCTTGCTGCTCCCTGGGGTCTCCCCCCGTCAGACTGCTGTTTAACCCCTTACTGCTCCCCGGGTCTACCCCTCAGATTGCTGTTTAACCCCTTACTGCTCCCCGGAGTCTCCCCCCTCAGACTGCTGTTTAACCCCTTACTGCTCCCCAGTTCTCCCCACTCAGACTGCTGTTTAACCCCTTACTGCTCCCCGGGGTCTCTCCCCTCAGACTGTTGTTTAAACCCTTACTGCTCCCTGGATCTCCACTCTCAGACTGATGTTTAACCCCTTCCTGCTCCCCGGGGTCACCCCCTCAGGCTGCTGTTTAACCCGTTACTGCTCCCCGGGGTCTCCTCCCTCAGACTGCTTTTTAACCCCTTCCTGCTCCGTGGGGTCTCCCCCCTCAGACTGCTGTTTAACCCCTTACTGCTCCCTGGGGTCTCCCCCCTCAGACTGCTGTTTAACCCCTTACTGCTCCCCAGGGTCTCCCCCCTCAGACTGCTGTTTAACCCCTTACTGCTCCCTGGGGTCTCTCCCCTCAGATGCTGTTTAACCCCTTACTGCTCCCCGGGGCTCCCCCTCAGACTGCTGTTTAACCCCTCACTGCTCCCCGGATGTCCCCCCTCAGACTGCTGTTTAACCCCTTACTGCTCCCTGGGGTCTCCCCACTCAGACTGCTGTTTAACCCCTTACTGCTCCCTGGGGTCTCCCCCCTCAGACTGCTGTTTAACCCCTTACTGCTCCCTCGGGTCTCCCCCCTAAGACTGCTGTTTAACCCCTTACTGTTCCCCGGGGTCTCTCCCCTCAGACTGCTGTTTAACCCATTACTGCTCCCCGGGGTCTCCCCCCTCAGACTGCTGTTTAACGTCTTACTGCTCCCCGGGGTCTCCCCCCTCAGACTGCTGTTTAACCCCTTACTGCTCCCCGGGGTCTCTCCCCTCAGACTGCTGTTTAACCCCTTACGACTCCCCTGGGTCTCCCCTCTCAGACTGCTGTTTAACCCCTTACTGCTCGCTCGGGTCACCCCCCTCAGACTGCTGTTTAACCCCTTACTGCTCCCTGGGGTCTCCCCCATCAGACTGCTGTTTAACCCCTTACTGCTCCCTCGGGTCTCCCCACTCAGACTGCAGTTTAACCCCTTACTGCTCCCCGGGTGCTCCCACCTCAGGCTGCTGCTTAACCCCTTCCTGCTCCCCGGGGTCACCCCCTCAGGCTGCTGTTTAACCCCTTACTGCTCCCTGGGGTCTCCCCCCTCAGACTGCTGTTTAACCCCTTACTGCTCCATCGAGTCTCCCCACTCAGACTGCTGTTTAACCCCTGACAGCTCCCCGGGGTCTCTCCCCTCAGACTGCTGTTTAACCCCTTACTGCTCCCGGGGTCTCCCCCCCTCAGACTGCTGTTTAACCCCTTACTGCTCCATCGAGTCTCCCCACTCAGACTGCTGTTTAACCCCTGACAGCTCCCCGGGGGTCTCTCCCCTCAGACTGTTGTTTAACCCCTTACTGCTCCCTGGGGTCTACCCCCTCAGACTGCTGTTTAACCCCTTACTGCTCCCCGGGATCTCCCCCCCTCAGACTGCTGTTTAACCCCTTACTGCTCCCCGGGGTCTCTCCCTTCAGACTGCTGTTTAACCCCTTACTGCTCCCTCGGGTCTCCCACCTCAGACTGCTGTTTAACCCCTGACAGCTCCCCGGCGGTCTCTCCCCTCAGACTGTTGTTTAACCCCTTACTGCTCCCCAGCGTCTCCCCCCTCAGACAGCTGTTTAACTCCTTACCCCGCCCTGGGGTCTTCCCCCTCAGACTGCTGTTTAACCCCTTCCTGCTCCCTCGGGTCACCCCCCTCAGACTGCTGTTTAACCCCTTACTGCTCCCTCGGGTCTCTGCCCTCAGACTGCTGTTTAACCCCTTACTGCTCCCTCGGGTCTCCCCCCTCAGACTGCTGTTTAACCCCTTACTGCTCCCTGGGGTCTCCCCCCTCAGACTGCTGTTTAACCCCTTACTGCTCCGTGGGGTCACCACCCTCAGACTGCTGTTTAACCCCTTACTGCTCCCTCGGGTCTCCCCCCTCAGACTGCTGTTTAACCCCTTGCTGCTCCCTGGGGTCTCCCCCCGTCAGACTGCTGTTTAACCCCTTACTGCTCCCCGGGTCTACCCCTCAGATTGCTGTTTAACCCCTTACTGCTCCCCGGAGTCTCCCCCCTCAGACTGCTGTTTAACCCCTTACTGCTCCCCAGTTCTCCCCACTCAGACTGCTGTTTAACCCCTTACTGCTCCCCGGGGTCTCTCCCCTCAGACTGTTGTTTAAACCCTTACTGCTCCCTGGATCTCCACTCTCAGACTGATGTTTAACCCCTTCCTGCTCCCCGGGGTCACCCCCTCAGGCTGCTGTTTAACCCGTTACTGCTCCCCGGGGTCTCCTCCCTCAGACTGCTTTTTAACCCCTTCCTGCTCCGTGGGGTCTCCCCCATCAGACTGCTGTTTAACCCCTTACTGCTCCTCGGGGTCTCCCCCCTCAGACAGCTGTTTAACCCCTTACTGCTCCTCGGGGTCTCCCCCCTCAGACTGCTGTTTAACCCCTTACTGCTCCCCGGGTCTACCCCTCAGACTGCTGTTTAACCCCTTACTGCTCCCTGGGGTCTCGCCCCTCAGACTGCTGTTTAACCCCTTACTGCTCCCCGGGTCTACCCCTCAGACTGCTGTTTAACCCCTTACTGCTCCCCGGAGTCTCCCCCCTCAGACTGCTGTTTAACCCCTTACTGCTCCCTGGGGTCTCCCCCCTCAGACTGCTGTTTAACCCCTTACTGCTCCCCGGTGTCTCCCCCCTCAGACAGCTGTTTAACCCCTTACTGCTCCCTGGGGTCTCCCCCTCAGACTGCTGTTTAACCCCTTACTGCTCCCTGGGGTCTCCCCCTCAGACTGCTGTTTAACCCCTTACTGCTCCGTGGGGTCACCACCCTCAGACTGCTGTTTAACCCTTTACTGCTCCCTGGGGTCTCTCCCCTCAGATGCTGTTTAACCCCTTACTGCTCCCCCCTCAGGCTGCTGTTTAACCCCTCACTGCTCCCCGGATGTCCCCCCTCAGACTGCCGTTTAACCCCTTACTGCTCCCTGGGGTCTCCCCCCTCAGACTGCTGTTTAACCCCTTACTGCTCCCTGGGGTCTCTCCCCTCAGATGCTGTTTAACCCCTTACTGCTCCCCGGGGCTCCCCCCTCAGGCTGCTGTTTAACCCCTTACTGCTCCCTGGGGTCTCCCCCCTCAGACTGCTGTTTAACCCCTTACTGCTCCCTGGGGTCTCCCCCTCAGACTGCTGTTTAACCCCTTACTGCTCCCCAGGGTCTCCCCCCTCAGACTGCTGTTTAACCCCTTACTGCTCCCTGGGGTCTCTCCCCTCAGATGCTGTTTAACCCCTTACTGCTCCCCGGGGCTCCCCCCTCAGACTGCTGTTTAACCCCTCACTGCTCCCCGGATGTCCCCGCTCAGACTGCTGTTTAACCCCTTACTGCTCCCTGGGGTCTCCCCACTCAGACTGCTGTTTAACCCCTTACTGCTCCCTGGGGTCTCCCCCTCAGACTGCTGTTTAACCCCTTACTGCTCCCTCGGGTCTCCCCCCTAAGACTGCTGTTTAACCCCTTACTGTTCCCGGGGGTCTCTCCCCTCAGACTGCTGTTTAACCCATTACTGCTCCCCGGGGTCTCCCCCTCAGACTGCTGTTTAACGTCTTACTGCTCCCCGGGGTCTCCCCCCTCAGACTGCTGTTTAACCCCTTACTGCTCCCGGGGTCTCTCCCCTCAGACTGCTGTTTAACCCCTTACGACTCCCCTGGGTCTCCCCTCTCAGACTGCTGTTTAACCCCTTACTGCTCGCTCGGGTCACCCCCCTCAGACTGCTGTTTAACCCCTTACTGCTCCCTGGGGTCTCCCCCCATCAGACTGCTGTTTAACCCCTTACTGCTCCCTCGGGTCTCCCCACTCAGACTGCAGTTTAACCCCTTACTGCTCCCCGGGTGCTCCCACCTCAGGCTGCTGCTTAACCCCTTCCTGCTCCCCGGGGTCACCCCCTCAGGCTGCTGTTTAACCCCTTACTGCTCCCTGGGGTCTCCCCCCTCAGACTGCTGTTTAACCCCTTACTGCTCCATCGAGTCTCCCCCACTCAGACTGCTGTTTAACCCCTGACAGCTCCCCGGGGGTCTCTCCCCTCAGACTGCTGTTTAACCCCTTACTGCTCCCCGGGGTCTCCCCCCCTCAGACTGCTGTTTAACCCCTTACTGCTCCATCGAGTCTCCCCCACTCAGACTGCTGTTTAACCCCTGACAGCTCCCCGGGGGTCTCTCCCCTCAGACTGTTGTTTAACCCCTTACTGCTCCCTGGGGTCTCCCCCTCAGACTGCTGTTTAACCCCTTACTGCTCCCCGGGATCTCCCCCCCTCAGACTGCTGTTTAACCCCTTACTGCTCCCCGGGGTCTCTCCCTTCAGACTGCTGTTTAACCCCTTAGTGCTCCCTCGTGTCTCCCCCCCAGACTGCTGTTTAACCTCTTACTGCTCCCCAGGGCTCCCCCCTCAGACTGCTGTTTAACCCCTTACTGCTCCCTCGGGTCTCCCACCTCAGACTGCTGTTTAACCCCTGACAGCTCCCCGGCGGTCTCTCCCCTCAGACTGTTGTTTAACCCCTTACTGCTCCCCAGCGTCTCCCCCCTCAGACAGCTGTTTAACTCCTTACCCCGCCCTGGGGTCTTCCCCCTCAGACTGCTGTTTAACCCCTTCCTGCTCCCTCGGGTCACCCCCTCAGACTGCTGTTTAACCCCTTACTGCTCCCTCGGGTCTCTGCCCTCAGACTGCTGTTTAACCCCTTACTGCTCCCTCGGGTCTCCCCCCTCAGACTGCTGTTTAACCCCTTACTGCTCCCTGGGGTCTCCCCCCTCAGACTGCTGTTTAACCCCTTACTGCTCCGTGGGGTCACCACCCTCAGACTGCTGTTTAACCCCTTACTGCTCCCTCGGGTCTCCCCCCTCAGACTGCTGTTTAACCCCTTGCTGCTCCCTGGGGTCTCCCCCCCTCAGACTGCTGTTTAACCCCTTACTGCTCCCCGGGTCTACCCCTCAGATTGCTGTTTAACCCCTTACTGCTCCCCGGAGTCTCCCCCCTCAGACTGCTGTTTAACCCCTTACTGCTCCCCAGTTCTCCCCACTCAGACTGCTGTTTAACCCCTTACTGCTCCCCGGGGTCTCACCCCTCAGACTGTTGTTTAAACCCTTACTGCTCCCTGGATCTCCACTCTCAGACTGATGTTTAACCCCTTCCTGCTCCCCGGGGTCACCCCCTCAGGCTGCTGTTTAACCCGTTACTGCTCCCCGGGGTCTCCTCCCTCAGACTGCTTTTTAACCCCTTCCTGCTCCGTGGGGTCTCCCCCATCAGACTGCTGTTTAACCCCTTACTGCTCCTCGGGGTCTCCCCCCTCAGACAGCTGTTTAACCCCTTACTGCTCCCCGGGTCTACCCCTCAGACTGCTGTTTAACCCCTTACTGCTCCCTGGGGTCTCCCCCCTCAGACTGCTGTTTAACCCCTTACTGCTCCCCGGGTCTACCCCCTCAGACTGCTGTTTAACCCCTTACTGCTCCCCGGAGTCTCCCCCCTCAGACTGCTGTTTAACCCCTTACTGCTCCCTGGGGTCTCCCTCCTCAGACTGCTGTTTAACCCCTTACTGCTCCCCGGTGTCTCCCCCCTCAGACAGCTGTTTAACCCCTTACTGCTCCCTGGGGTCTCCCCCCTCAGACTGCTGTTTAACCCCTTACTGCTCCCTGGAGTCTCCCCCCTCAGACTGCTGTTTAACCCCTTACTGCTCCCTGGGGTTCCCCCCTCCCCCCCCTCAGTGTGCTGTTTAACCCATTACTACTCCCCCGGGGTCTCCCCCCTCAGACTGCTGTTTAACCCCTTACTGCTCCCTGGGGTCTCTCCCCTCAGACTGCTGTTTAACCCCTTATGCTCCCCGGGGTCTCCCCACTCAGACTGCTGTTTAACCCATTACTGCTCCGTGGGGTCACCACCCTCAGACTGCTGTTTAACCCCTTACTGTTCCCGGGGGTCTCTCCCCTCAGACTGCTGTTTAACGTCTTACTGCTCCCCGGGGTCTCCCCCCTCAGACTGCTGTTTAACCCCTTACTGCTCCCCGGGGTCTCTCCCCTCAGACAGCTGTTTAACCCCTTACGACTCCCCTGGGTCTCCCCTCTCAGACTGCTGTTTAACCCCTTACTGCTCGCTCGGGTCACCCCCCTCAGACTGCTGTTTAACCCCTTACTGCTCCCTGGGGTCTCCCCCCATCAGACTGCTGCTTAACCCCTTCCTGCTCCCCGGGGTCACCCCCTCAGGCTGCTGTTTAACCCCTTACTGCTCCCTGGGGTCTCCCCCCTCAGACTGCTGTTTAACCCCTTACTGCTCCATCGAGTCTCCCCCACTCAGACTGCTGTTTAACCCCTGACAGCTCCCCGGGGGTCTCTCCCCTCAGACTGCTGTTTAACCCCTTACTGCTCCCCGGGGTCTCCCCCCCTCAGACTGCTGTTTAACCCCTTACAGCTCCATCGAGTCTCCCCCACTCAGACTGCTGTTTAACCCCTGACAGCTCCCCGGGGGTCTCTCCCCTCAGACTGCTGTTTAACCCCTTACTGCTCCCCGGGATCTCCCCCCCTCAGACTGCTGTTTAACCCCTTACTGCTCCCTTGGGTCTCCCCGCTCAGACTGCTGTTTAACCCCTTACTGCTCCCCGGGATCTCCCCCCCTCAGACTGCTGTTTAACCCCTTACTGCTCCCCGGGATCTCCCCCCTCAGACTGCTGTTTAACCCCTTACTGCTCCCTCAGGTCTCCCACCTCAGACTGCTGTTTAACCCCTGACAGCTCCCCGGCGGTCTCTCCCCTCAGACTGTTGTTTAACCCCTTACTGCTCCCCGGGATCTCCCCCCTCAGACTGCTGTTTAACCCCTTACTGCTCCCCAGCGTCTCCCCCTCAGACTGTTGTTTAACCCATTACTGCTCCCCGGGGTCTACCCCCTCAGACTGCTGTTTAACTCCTTACCCCGCCCTGGGGTCTCCCCCTCAGACTGCTGTTTAACCCCTTACTGCTCCCTCGGGTCTCTGCCCTCAGACTGCTGTTTAACCCCTTACTGCTCCCTGGGGTCTCCCCCCTCAGACTGCTGTTTAACCCCTTACTGCTCCCTCGGGTCTCCCCCTCAGACTGCTGTTTAACCCCTTACTGCTCCGTGGGGTCACCACCCTCAGACTGCTGTTTAACCCCTTACTGCTCCCCTAGTCCCCCACCTCAGACTGCTGTTTAACCCCTTACTGCTCCCTCGGGTCTCCCCCCTCAGACTGCTGTTTAACCCCTTACTGCTCCCTCGGGTCTCCCCCTTCAGACTGCTGTTTAACCCCTTACTGCTCCGTGGGGTCACCACCCTCAGACTGCTGTTTAACCCCTTACTGCTCCCCTAGTCCCCCCCCTCAGACTGCTGTTTAACCCCTTGCTGCTCCCTGGGGTCCCCCCCCTCAGACTGCTGTTTAACCCCTTACTGCTCCCCGGGTCTACCCCTCAGACAGCTGTTTAACCCCTTACTGCTCCCCGGAGTCTCCCCCCTCAGACTGCTGTTTAACCCCTTACTGCTCCCCAGTTCTCCCCACTCAGACTGCTGTTTAACCCCTTACTGCTCCCCGGAGTCTCCCCCCTCAGACTGCTGTTTAACCCCTTACTGCTCCCCAGTTCTCCCCACTCAGACTGCTGTTTAACCCCTTACTGCTCCCCGGGATCTCCCCCCTCAGACTGCTGTTTAACCCCTTACTGCTCCCCGGGGTCTCTCCCTTCAGACTGCTGTTTAACCCCTTAGTGCTCCCTCGTGTCTCCCCCCCAGACTGCTGTTTAACCTCTTACTGCTCCCCAGGGCTCCCCCCTCAGACTGCTGTTTAACCCCTTACTGCTCCCTCGGGTCTCCCACCTCAGACTGCTGTTTAACCCCTGACAGCTCCCCGGCGGTCTCTCCCCTCAGACTGTTGTTTAACCCCTTACTGCTCCCCAGCGTCTCCCCCCTCAGACAGCTGTTTAACTCCTTACCCCGCCCTGGGGTCTTCCCCCTCAGACTGCTGTTTAACCCCTTCCTGCTCCCTCGGGTCACCCCCCTCAGACTGCTGTTTAACCCCTTACTGCTCCCTCGGGTCTCTGCCCTCAGACTGCTGTTTAACCCCTTACTGCTCCCTCGGGTCTCCCCCCTCAGACTGCTGTTTAACCCCTTACTGCTCCCTGGGGTCTCCCCCTCAGACTGCTGTTTAACCCCTTACTGCTCCGTGGGGTCACCACCCTCAGACTGCTGTTTAACCCCTTACTGCTCCCTCGGGTCTCCCCCCTCAGACTGCTGTTTAACCCCTTGCTGCTCCCTGGGGTCTCCCCCCGTCAGACTGCTGTTTAACCCCTTACTGCTCCCCGGGTCTACCCCTCAGATTGCTGTTTAACCCCTTACTGCTCCCCGGAGTCTCCCCCCTCAGACTGCTGTTTAACCCCTTACTGCTCCCCAGTTCTCCCCACTCAGACTGCTGTTTAACCCCTTACTGCTCCCGGGGTCTCTCCCCTCAGACTGTTGTTTAAACCCTTACTGCTCCCTGGATCTCCACTCTCAGACTGATGTTTAACCCCTTCCTGCTCCCCGGGGTCACCCCCTCAGGCTGCTGTTTAACCCGTTACTGCTCCCCGGGGTCTCCTCCCTCAGACTGCTTTTTAACCCCTTCCTGCTCCGTGGGGTCTCCCCCATCAGACTGCTGTTTAACCCCTTACTGCTCCTCGGGGTCTCCCCCTCAGACAGCTGTTTAACCCCTTACTGCTCCTCGGGGTCTCCCCCCTCAGACAGCTGTTTAACCCCTTACTGCTCCCCGGGTCTACCCCTCAGACTGCTGTTTAACCCCTTACTGCTCCCTGGGGTCTCCCCCTCAGACTGCTGTTTAACCCCTTACTGCTCCCCGGGTCTACCCCCTCAGACTGCTGTTTAACCCCTTACTGCTCCCCGGAGTCTCCCCCCTCAGACTGCTGTTTAACCCCTTACTGCTCCCTGGGGTCTCCCTCCTCAGACTGCTGTTTAACCCCTTACTGCTCCCCGGTGTCTCCCCCCTCAGACAGCTGTTTAACCCCTTACTGCTCCCTGGGGTCTCCCCCCTCAGACTGCTGTTTAACCCCTTACTGCTCCCTGGAGTCTCCCCCCTCAGACTGCTGTTTAACCCCTTACTGCTCCCTGGGGTTCCCCCCTCCCCCCCCTCAGTGTGCTGTTTAACCCATTACTACTCCCCCGGGGTCTCCCCCCTCAGACTGCTGTTTAACCCCTTACTGCTCCCTGGGGTCTCTCCCCTCAGACTGCTGTTTAACCCCTTATGCTCCCCGGGGTCTCCCCACTCAGACTGCTGTTTAACCCATTACTGCTCCGTGGGGTCACCACCCTCAGACTGCTGTTTAACCCCTTACTGTTCCCGGGGGTCTCTCCCCTCAGACTGCTGTTTAACGTCTTACTGCTCCCCGGGGTCTCCCCCCTCAGACTGCTGTTTAACCCCTTACTGCTCCCCGGGGTCTCTCCCCTCAGACAGCTGTTTAACCCCTTACGACTCCCCTGGGTCTCCCCTCTCAGACTGCTGTTTAACCCCTTACTGCTCGCTCGGGTCACCCCCCTCAGACTGCTGTTTAACCCCTTACTGCTCCCTGGGGTCTCCCCCATCAGACTGCTGCTTAACCCCTTCCTGCTCCCCGGGGTCACCCCCTCAGGCTGCTGTTTAACCCCTTACTGCTCCCTGGGGTCTCCCCCCTCAGACTGCTGTTTAACCCCTTACTGCTCCATCGAGTCTCCCCCACTCAGACTGCTGTTTAACCCCTGACAGCTCCCCGGGGGTCTCTCCCCTCAGACTGCTGTTTAACCCCTTACTGCTCCCGGGGTCTCCCCCCCTCAGACTGCTGTTTAACCCCTTACAGCTCCATCGAGTCTCCCCCACTCAGACTGCTGTTTAACCCCTGACAGCTCCCCGGGGGTCTCTCCCCTCAGACTGCTGTTTAACCCCTTACTGCTCCCCGGGATCTCCCCCCCTCAGACTGCTGTTTAACCCCTTACTGCTCCCTTGGGTCTCCCCGCTCAGACTGCTGTTTAACCCCTTACTGCTCCCCGGGATCTCCCCCCTCAGACTGCTGTTTAACCTCTTACTGCTCCCCAGGGCTCCCCCCTCAGACTGCTGTTTAACCCCTTACTGCTCCCTCGGGTCTCCCACCTCAGACTGCTGTTTAACCCCTGACAGCTCCCCGGCGGTCTCTCCCCTCAGACTGTTGTTTAACCCCTTACTGCTCCCCAGCGTCTCCCCCCTCAGACAGCTGTTTAACTCCTTACCCCGCCCTGGGGTCTTCCCCCTCAGACTGCTGTTTAACCCCTTCCTGCTCCCTCGGGTCACCCCCCTCAGACTGCTGTTTAACCCCTTACTGCTCCCTCGGGTCTCTGCCCTCAGACTGCTTTTTAACCCCTTACTGCTCCCTCGGGTCTCCCCCTCAGACTGCTGTTTAACCCCTTACTGCTCCCTGGGGTCTCCCCCCTCAGACTGCTGTTTAACCCCTTACTGCTCCGTGGGGTCACCACCCTCAGACTGCTGTTTAACCCCTTACTGCTCCCTCGGGTCTCCCCCCTCAGACTGCTGTTTAACCCCTTGCTGCTCCCTGGGGTCTCCCCCCGTCAGACTGCTGTTTAACCCCTTACTGCTCCCCGGGTCTACCCCTCAGATTGCTGTTTAACCCCTTACTGCTCCCCGGAGTCTCCCCCCTCAGACTGCTGTTTAACCCCTTACTGCTCCCCAGTTCTCCCCACTCAGACTGCTGTTTAACCCCTTACTGCTCCCCGGGGTCTCTCCCCTCAGACTGTTGTTTAAACCCTTACTGCTCCCTGGATCTCCACTCTCAGACTGATGTTTAACCCCTTCCTGCTCCCCGGGGTCACCCCCTCAGGCTGCTGTTTAACCCGTTACTGCTCCCCGGGGTCTCCTCCCTCAGACTGCTTTTTAACCCCTTCCTGCTCCATGGGGTCTCCCCCATCAGACTGCTGTTTAACCCCTTACTGCTCCTCGGGGTCTCCCCCCTCAGACAGCTGTTTAACCCCTTACTGCTCCTCGGGGTCTCCCCCCTCAGACAGCTGTTTAACCCCTTACTGCTCCCCGGGTCTACCCCTCAGACTGCTGTTTAACCCCTTACTGCTCCCTGGGGTCTCCCCCTCAGACTGCTGTTTAACCCCTTACTGCTCCCCGGGTCTACCCCCTCAGACTGCTGTTTAACCCCTTACTGCTCCCCGGAGTCTCCCCCCTCAGACTGCTGTTTAACCCCTTACTGCTCCCTGGGGTCTCCCTCCTCAGACTGCTGTTTAACCCCTTACTGCTCCCCGGTGTCTCCCCCCTCAGACAGCTGTTTAACCCCTTACTGCTCCCTGGGGTCTCCCCCCTCAGACTGCTGTTTAACCCCTTACTGCTCCCTGGAGTCTCCCCCCTCAGACTGCTGTTTAACCCCTTACTGCTCCCTGGGGTTCCCCCCTCCCCCCCCTCAGTGTGCTGTTTAACCCATTACTACTCCCCCGGGGTCTCCCCCCTCAGACTGCTGTTTAACCCCTTATGCTCCCCGGGGTCTCCCCACTCAGACTGCTGTTTAACCCATTACTGCTCCGTGGGGTCACCACCCTCAGACTGCTGTTTAACCCCTTACTGTTCCCGGGGGTCTCTCCCCTCAGACTGCTGTTTAACGTCTTACTGCTCCCCGGGGTCTCCCCCCTCAGACTGCTGTTTAACCCCTTACTGCTCCCCGGGGTCTCTCCCCTCAGACAGCTGTTTAACCCCTTACGACTCCCCTGGGTCTCCCCTCTCAGACTGCTGTTTAACCCCTTACTGCTCGCTCGGGTCACCCCCCTCAGACTGCTGTTTAACCCCTTACTGCTCCCTGGGGTCTCCCCCCATCAGACTGCTGCTTAACCCCTTCCTGCTCCCCGGGGTCACCCCCTCAGGCTGCTGTTTAACCCCTTACTGCTCCCTGGGGTCTCCCCCCTCAGACTGCTGTTTAACCCCTTACTGCTCCATCGAGTCTCCCCCACTCAGACTGCTGTTTAACCCCTGACAGCTCCCCGGGGGTCTCTCCCCTCAGACTGCTGTTTAACCCCTTACTGCTCCCCGGGGTCTCCCCCCCTCAGACTGCTGTTTAACCCCTTACAGCTCCATCGAGTCTCCCCCACTCAGACTGCTGTTTAACCCCTGACAGCTCCCCGGGGGTCTCTCCCCTCAGACTGCTGTTTAACCCCTTACTGCTCCCCGGGATCTCCCCCCTCAGACTGCTGTTTAACCCCTTACTGCTCCCTTGGGTCTCCCCGCTCAGACTGCTGTTTAACCCCTTACTGCTCCCCGGGATCTCCCCCCCTCAGACTGCTGTTTAACCCCTTACTGCTCCCTCAGGTCTCCCACCTCAGACTGCTGTTTAACCCCTGACAGCTCCCCGGCGGTCTCTCCCCTCAGACTGTTGTTTAACCCCTTACTGCTCCCCGGGATCTCCCCCCTCAGACTGCTGTTTAACCCCTTACTGCTCCCCAGCGTCTCCCCCCTCAGACTGTTGTTTAACCCATTACTGCTCCCCGGGGTCTACCCCCTCAGACTGCTGTTTAACTCCTTACCCCGCCCTGGGGTCTTCCCCCTCAGACTGCTGTTTAACCCCTTACTGCTCCCTCGGGTCTCTGCCCTCAGACTGCTGTTTAACCCCTTACTGCTCCCTCGGGTCTCCCCCCTCAGACTGCTGTTTAACCCCTTACTGCTCCGTGGGGTCACCACCCTCAGACTGCTGTTTAACCCCTTACTGCTCCCCTAGTCCCCCCCCTCAGACTGCTGTTTAACCCCTTACTGCTCCCTCGGGTCTCCCCCCTCAGACTGCTGTTTAACCCCTTACTGCTCCCTCGGGTCTCCCCCCTCAGACTGCTGTTTAACCCCTTACTGCTCCGTGGGGTCACCACCCTCAGACTGCTGTTTAACCCCTTACTGCTCCCCTAGTCCCCCCCCTCAGACTGCTGTTTAACCCCTTGCTGCTCCCTGGGGTCCCCCCCCTCAGACTGCTGTTTAACCCCTTACTGCTCCCCGGGTCTACCCCTCAGACAGCTGTTTAACCCCTTACTGCTCCCCGGTGTCTCCCCCCTCAGACTGCTGTTTAACCCCTTACTGCTCCCCAGTTCTCCCCACTCAGACTGCTGTTTAACCCCTTACTGCTCCCCGGAGTCTCCCCCCTCAGACTGCTGTTTAACCCCTTACTGCTCCCCAGTTCTCCCCACTCAGACTGCTGTTTAACCCCTTACTGCTCCCCGGAGTCTCCCCCCTCAGACTGCTGTTTAACCCCTTACTGCTCCCCAGTTCTCCCCACTCAGACTGCTGTTTAACCCCTTACTGCTCCCCGGGGTCTCCTCCCTCAGACTGCTTTTTAACCCCTTCCTGCTCCCCGGGGTCACCCCCTCAGGCTGCTGTTTAACCCGTTACTGCTCCCCGGGGTCTCCTCCCTCAGACTGCTGTTTAACCCCTTACTGCTCCCTGGGGTCTTCCCCCTCAGACAGCTGTTTAACCCCTTACTGCTCCCCGGGTCTACCCCTCAGACTGCTGTTTAACCCCTTACTGCTCCCTGGGGTCTTCCCCCTCAGACAGCTGTTTAACCCCTTACTGCTCCCCGGGTCTACCCCTCAGACTGCTGTTTAACCCCTTACTGCTCCCCGGGGTCTCCTCCCTCAGACTGCTTTTTAACCCCTTCCTGCTCCGTGGGGTCTCCCCCCTCAGACTGCTGTTTAACCCCTTACTGCTCCCCGGGTCTACCCCTCAGACTGCTGTTTAACCCCTTACTGCTCCCTGGGGTCTCCCCCTCAGACTGCTGTTTAACCCCTTACTGCTCCCTGGGGTCTTCCCCCTCAGACAGCTGTTTAACCCCTTACAGCTCCCCGGGTCTACCCCCTCAGACTGCTGTTTAACCCCTTACTGCTCCCCGGGGCTCCCCCCTCAGACTGCTGTTTAACCCCTTACTGCTCCCCGGTGTCTCCCCCCTCAGACAGCTGTTTAACCCCTTACTGCTCCCTGGGGTCTCCCCCTCAGACTGCTGTTTAACCCCTTACTGCTCCCTGGAGTCTCCCCCCTCAGACTGCTGTTTAACCCCTTACTGCTCCCTGGGGTCTTCCCCCTCAGACTGCTGTTTAACCCCTGACTGCTCCCCGGGTCTCCACTGTCAGACTGCTGTTTAACCCCTTACTGCTCCCTGGGGTTCCCCCCTCCCCCCCCTCAGTGTGCTGTTTAACCCATTACTACTCCCCCGGGGTCTCCCCCCTCAGACTGCTGTTTAACCCCTTACTGCTCCCTGGGGTCTCTCCCCTCAGACTGCTGTTTAACCCCTTATGCTCCCCGGGGTCTCCCCACTCAGACTGCTGTTTAACCCATTACTGCTCCGTGGGGTCACCACCCTCAGACTGCTGTTTAACCCGTTACTGCTCCCTCGGGTCTCCCCCCTAAGACTGCTGTTTAACCCCTTACTGTTCCCGGGGGTCTCTCCCCTCAGACTGCTGTTTAACCCATTACTGCTCCCCGGGGTCTCCCCCCTCAGACTGCTGTTTAACGTCTTACTGCTCCCCGGGGTCTCCCCCCTCAGACTGCTGTTTAACCCCTTACTGCTCCCCGGGGTCTCTCCCCTCAGACAGCTGTTTAACCCCTTACGACTCCCCTGGGTCTCCCCTCTCAGACTGCTGTTTAACCCGTTACTGCTCCCCGGGGTCTCCCCCCTCAGACTGCTGTTTAACCCCTTACTGCTCCGTGGGGTCTCCCCCATCAGACTGCTGTTTAACCCCTTAATGCTCCCTGGGGTCTCCCCCCTCAGACTGCTGTTTAACCCCTTACTGCTCCCCGGGGTCTCCCCCCTCAAACTGCTGTTTAACCCCTTACTGCTCCCTGGGGTCTCCCCCCTCAGACTGCTGTTTAACCCCTTACTGCTCCCTGGGGTCTCCCCCCTCAAACTGCTGTTTAACCCCTTACTGCTCCCTGGGGTCTCCCCCTCAGACTGCTGTTTAACCCCTTACTGCTCCCTGGGGTCTCCCCCCTCAGACTGCTGTTTAACCCCTTATGCTCCCCGGGGTCTCCCCACTCAGACTGCTGTTTAACCCCTGACAGCTCCCCGGGTGCTCCCACCTCAGACTGTTGTTTAACCCCTTACTGCTCCCTGGGGTCTCCCCCCTCAGACTGCTGTTTAACCCCTTACTGCTCCCTGGGTCTCCACTCTCAGACTGCTGTTTAACCCCTTACTGCTCCCTGGGGTCTCCCCCCTCAAACTGCTGTTTAACCCCTTACTGCTCCCTGGGGTCTCCCCCGTCAGACTGCTGTTTAACCCCTTACTGCTCCCTGGGGTCTCCCCCGTCAGACTGCTGTTTAACCCCTTATGCTCCCCGGGGTCTCCCCCTCAGACTGCTGTTTAACCCCTTATGCTCCCCGGGGTCTCCCCACTCAGACTGCTGTTTAACCCCTGACAGCTCCCCGGGTGCTCCCACCTCAGACTGTTGTTTAACCCCTTACTGCTCCCTGGGGTCTCCCCCCTCAGACTGCTGTTTAACCCCTTACTGCTCCCTGGGTCTCCACTCTCAGACTGCTGTTTAACCCCTTCCTGCTCCCCGGGTCACCCCCTCAGGCTGCTGTTTAACCCATTACTGCTCCCCGGGGTCTCCCCCATCAGACTGCTGTTTAACCCCTTAATGCTCCCTGGGGTCTCCCCCCTCAGACTGCTGTTTAACCCCTTACTGCTGCCCGAGGTCTCCCCCCCCAGACTGCTGTTTAACCCCTTACTGCTCCCTGGGGTCTCCCCCCCCAGACTGCTGTTTAACCCCTTACTGCTCCCCGAGGTCTCCCCCCCCAGACTGCTGTTTAACCCCTTACTGCTCCCTGTGGTCTCCCCCCTCAGACTGCTGTTTAACCCCTTCCTGCTCCTTGGGTTCTCCCCCCTCAGACTGCTGTTTAACCCCTTCCTGCTCCCCGGGTCTCCCCCCTCAGACTGCTGTTTAACCCCTTGTTGCTCCCTGAGGGTCTCTCCCCTCAGAATGCTGTTTAACCCCCTACTGCTCCCCGGGTCTCCCCCCTCAGACTGATGTTTAACCCCTTATTGCTCACCAAGGGTCTCCCCCCTCAGACTGCTGTTTAACCCCTTATTGCTCACCAAGGGTCTCCCCCCTCAGACTGCTGATTAACCCCTTACTGCTCCCCTGGACTCCCCCCTCAGATTGCTGTTTAACCCCTTATGCTCCCCGGGTCTCCCCCCTCAGACTGCTGTTTAACCCCTTCCTGCTCACCGGGGGCTCCCCCCACAGTCTGCTGTTTAACCCCTTACTGCTCCCGGGACCTCCCCCCTCAGGCTGCTGTTTAACCCCTTACTGCTCCCCGGGGTCTCCCCCCTCAGACTGCAGTTTAACCCCTTACTGCTCCCCGGGCGCTCTCCCCTCAGACTGCTGTTTAACCCCTTATTGCTCCCCGGTCTCCCCCGTCAGACTGCTGTTTAACCCCATCCCCCTCCAGGGGTCACCCCCCTCAGGCTGCTGTTTAACCCGTTCCTGCCCCCCCAGTGTCTCCCCCCTCAGACTGCTGTTTAACCCCTTCCATCTCCCCGGGGGCACCCACCTCAGGCTGCTGTTTAACCCCTTACTGCTCCCCGGGGTCTCCCCCCTCAGACTGCTGTTTAACCCCTTACAGCTCCATGGGGTTGCCCCCCCTCAGACTGCTGTTTAACCCCTTACAGCTCCATGGGGTCGCCCCCCCCCCTCAGGCTGCAGTTTCACCCACGCCCCCTCCCCGGGGTCTCCCCCCTCAGACTGCTGTTTAACCCCTTACCCCTCCCCGGGGTCTCCCCCCTCAGACTGCTGTTTAACCCCTTACCCCTCCCCGGGGTCTTCCCTCTCAGACTGCTGTTTAACCCCTTACTGCTCCCTGCCGTCTCATCCACACACACACACACACACACACACACACACGCGTGCACACGCACACATGCACACACGCGCACCCATACACAAATGCACGCACACATACACCCACGAGCATACACACACACACAAACACACACACACACACAGGCGTGCACACGCACACATGCACACACAAACACACACACCCACACACAGGCAGGCACGCGCACCCGCACACACATGCACACCATTACACACACGCGCGCTCACACGCAAGTGCGCTCACACGCACACACACACATGCGCACACACACGCGTTCACACACCCTCACACACACACATGCACGCATACACACACACACACGCGCACACATACACACACGCACGCACACACCCACATGCACCACGCAGACATACGCTGACGTGCAAATGCACACACTCTCACACACCCGCGCACACACACGTACATGCACTCAGGCACATACACACGCGCACCCACACACAAACATGCCCACGCTCACGCACACACTCACGGACGCATACACACGCTCACGCAGACACTCACGGACATACACACGCTCATGCACTCACACACATGCTCACGCACACATGCGCGCGCACTCACAAACACGCGCACGCCCGCATACACACAAACATGCACACGCACACGTACACACACACTCCTGATGACAAGCCTGTGCCTGAAACATTGACTCTCCTGCTCTTCAGATGCTGCCTGACCTGCTGTGCTTTTCCAGCCTACACCTTTCGACTCTTATGCATTTGTGTTGCCACTTTCAGGGAACTGTGGATCTGTATGTCTCGATCCCTCTGTATGTTGATGCTACTAAGGGTTCTGCATTTACTGTACACTTCCCTCCTGTATTAGATCTCCCAGAATGCATCAGCTCACATTTGTCCAGATTAAACTCCATCTGCCACTTCTCTGCCCAAGTCTTCAGCCTGCCTAGATCCTCTGTATCCACTGGCATTCCTGCTGTATTCCTCAGTTCTGAGCAAGGGGCACTTTCCCTGAAATGTTAGCTCTGATTCTCTCTGCAGATGCTGACAGACTTGCTGAGCTTTTCCAACAATTCCTGTGTTTGTTGTTGAGGGTACAGAGATCTCGGGCAAGGCCCCAGCAATCTTCTCTCTTGCTTCTCTCAATGACCTGGGCCAGATACCATCGGCCCCTGGGTCTCTCCAAGAGACCCGGCACCCGTTCTTTCTTGCCCTGATAATGCGCTCGCATCCGACCTGCTCCATACTAATCTCACCTGCTCCTTGATGAATACTGACACAAAATACTCATTTCAGATCTCACCCAAACCCTCCACCTCCAAGCACCAGTTCTCTCCTTTATCCTTCAGTGGGCCTACCCCCCACCCCCACTCTCCCTGCCCCCACCCCCCCTTAGTTAGAGAAACAGAACCATAGGAAAGAAACCCAGGAGTAGACCATTCAGCCCTTTGAGCCTGCCCCACCATTCAATATGATGATGGCTGGCCATGCAGTCTCAGTGTCCCATTCCCACTCTCTCCCCATCCCCTCTTATCCCGTTAGCTGCAGGGACCACTCCAGCTCCCTCTGGGAGGTTCTTGTTGTTTTTGATGGATGTATGGAATGCCAAAGATATTTCATGACCCCCTCCTTCCTCCCTCATTCTTTGCTTGAGTTCTCTCCTTCTTGCTTTGCATTCTTCATATCCCTATCGGACATTAGCGTCCCAACCCTTACATGTGTTTTCTTGTCCTTTTGATTAAATTCACAGCCTTCCTCATTCCCCAAGGTTCCCTTCCATGGCCATCCTTGTCCTTCCTCCTCACTGGAACTCATTAGTCAGTACAAGGTCCAGTGTGACCCCTCCTCTCGATGGGCTGTCCACTTACTGTTTCAAGAAACCCTCCTGGGTGCATTAAATGAATTCTGCCCCATCTAGACCTCTTGGTCTGAGGAAGTCCCAGTCAATATTGGGCAAGTTAAAGTTACCCCATATAACAAGCCTATTGTTATTGCATCTTTCCACGATCTGCCCACATAGTTGTTCCTCAATGTCATGGTGGCTATTGGGTGCCTACAGTAGAATTCCTTCAGAATGGTTACACCCGTTTTCATTTGGAGCTCTCCCCATAGCCCTCCTGGATGTCCTCTCCGAGTGCAGCTGTAACATTCTCCCTGGTGAGTGATGCAATTCCCCCAGCTCTTTAACCTTCCTTTCTATCTCTTCTAAAACAAAACCCTGTCCCTCTCTCAGCCAAGCCCCATGGACTGATCTCTGCTCCAAGTTCATTTGCCTTCCCTCTGATACTCCTGATGTTGAAACAAACCCACTTCAGCCCATTGGTCCCATCATGTTCATTTACCTGTCTCTGTCTGTCTTTCCTTTCAGACTCCTACATGGGCGATGATGCCCTCCAGTACACCTCCTCCATGTCCCGCACCTCCATCCTTGAAACCCACTGTTTGAACCCTCCTGGTTCTCACCTACCACCCTACCAACCTCCAGATACATCACATAACCCTCCTCCATTTCCACCACCTCCAGTCAGACCCACCACCAGGGATATATTTCCCTCCTCACCCCTATCTGCATTTTGCAGAAACCATTCCCTCCACATCTCTCTTGTTGGGTCCATGCCCCCTTCACCAGCCCACTCTCCTGGCACCTTCCCCTGCCACTGCAGGAATTACTAAACCTGTGCCCACACCCCTCCCTCACCTCCATCCAAGGCCCTTAGGGTTCCTTCCACATCTATCAGAAATTTACCTTTACTTCCACCAATGTCCTCTCCTGTATCCGTTGTACCTGGTGTGGTCTCCTCTGCCTCGGGGAGACAGGACTCCAACTTGTAGATTGTTTCAGAGAACATCTCTGGGACAGCCACATCAACCAATCCCACTGCCCTGTGGTTGAACACTTCAGCTCCCCCTCCCACTCTGCCAAGGACATGCAGGTCCTGGGCCTCCTCCATCACTGCTCCAGTACCATCCGACGCCTGGAGGAAGAACGCCTCGGGACTCTCCAACCACAAGGGATCAATGTGGATTTCACCAGTTTCCTCATTTCCCCTCCAACCACTTTGTCCCAGCCCCAATGCTCCAACACAGCACCACCCTCTTGAATACTCCTCCCTGTCCACCTTCCTTCTCACCTATCAGCTCCCCCCCCACCTGACCTCTCACCTTTCCCCCCCTCACCTCCATCTACCGATTGGATTCCCAGCTACCTTCCCCATTTATCTCTCAGCCCCCAGACTCACAGCCTTATTCCTGATGAACCGCTTCTGGCCGAAACATCGACCCTCCTGCTCCTTGGATGCTGCCTGACTGGCTGTGCTTTTCCAGCATCACACTCTTTGACTTCCATTTCAGACGGACGGGTCCTAACATCCCCCATCCCCTCAATTCCTCCACGAACTGAGCTGCTGCTCTGGTTCCCAGCCCCCTGCCACTCTCGTTTCAACCCCCTCGAGCAAAGCTCCCTGTGAGGATGTGAGTTCCTATCCAGTTTAGCTGCAAGCTGTCCCTCTTGTACAGGACACCCCTGCCCTAGAGGAGATCCCAATGATGCAGGAACCTGAAACCCTTCCCCCTGCACCAGCTTCTTACCTTCACATCCATCTGTCCCATTTTCCTAATTCTACCCTCGCTCCGATGAGGCACCAGGAGTAATCCAGAGATTACAACCATTGAAGTCTTGCTCCTTCACGGATTGCCTAGTTCCCTGAATTCCTAAATTTGCCCATATCATTGGGACCAACATGTACCACAACTTCCAACTCCTCACCCTCCCCTTTCAGGATGCCCTGCATCTGGAACCGGGGGTAAAACCGATTGACAAGGGTCTTACCAAGATTGGAGGTTTTGAACAATGGCAAGAGGCTGGATAGGCTGTGATCCTTCCCCCCAGGAGCGTCAGAGGCTGAGGGATGACCTTACAGAGGTTTATAAAATCATGAGGGGCATGGATATGATAAATAGACAAGCTCTGTTCCCTGAGCTGGAGCAGTCCCGAACTAGACAGCACAGATTTTAGGGGAAAGGTTGAAACAGGACTTAAGGAGCAACTTTTCTGCACAGAGGGTGGTGTGGATGTGGAACCAGGTGCCAAAGGAGGTGGACAGAGGCAGATCCAGTTCCAATATTTAAACAACCTGTGAGTATTCATTAACGACCTCACTCACATTCTCTACTTTCATGCATAAATCCCCTCGTTTCAGACCTACCCTTCCCACATATATATATATTCCTTGCATTTTCCTTAATCCTGTTTGCCAAGGTCAGTTTCTGGTCCCATTTAGCCCTCCTAGCTCTTTGGTTAAATCCCTATTTCCCTCTGTACCTCTGTCTCTTGTGGTCATTTCCCTCACTGAAATCCTGTGTTGTCACGTCATAGAACAGACACGACTTTGTCACCTGATGCTTTACAAGTACGAGCAGAGGATAAACGCAGGGATGTTAAATAAGTTGGTGTAAAACCACGGTTCAGCCTCAATGGGAGATGTGTGTTGAGGTTTAGTCACCAGAACTGTAGAAAGATGTGGATCAGTTGGGTAGGAAGCGGACATATTTTCTCAGCATGTTTCCAGGACTGAGCAAGTCCAGGGATGGAGATAACTGGAAATATTGGAATGCTGAGAGGTCACTTAAAAGATGGCTTCTTCATTTGGAATGGTGTTCCTGTAAAACCTGGAGAGTTTGGGACAGAATAGATCAGAGAAATCTCACATTGGTGTAAGAAACATCTTTTCAAGGCTGAATAGCTGATTGCTATTGTGTCAAATCTCTGTCATCTCTCACTCTTTCTCTGCCAGGTGCAGAATCTGCTGAAGATCTTTGTTATGATAATCTCAATGCGAAAGGCGATGAATTTGGGCACTGTGGCAAGGATCAATATGATCAGTACAAACGCTGCCCACCCTGGTAAGTTTGACAGAGAAATACAACCACTTTAGAATTTCGCCAGTTCTGACTGAAGCTCCAGCCATTTGTTAAAATTTCCATCAGGTGGTTGAACCTGAGGATTTCTGCACCTCCAGGAAGAGGAGAGGATCTGAAGGAGAGTCTTTCAGGGGCTTCAGTCTGGATCAGCCATCCAGAGAGACAGACAGACAGAGAGAGAGAGAGAGATGGCAGGCGGGTGTAGTGGACAGAGAGAGAGAGAGATGGGGGGGTAGTGGACAGACAGAGGGAGAGAGAGAGAGAAAGAGGTATGAAGTGGACAGAGAGAAAGAGAGAGGTAGCATGGGAGCGTAGTGGAGAGAGAGAGAGGTGATAGGTGGGTGTAGTGCACAGAGAGAGAGAGAGAGATGGCACGTGGGTGCAGTTGGCAGAGGCAGAGAGCGAGAGAGAGAGAGAGAGTAAGGTGACGGGAGGTGTAGTTGACAGAGAGAGAGAGAGGGCACATGGGTGCAGTGGACAGAGACAGAAAGCGAGAGAGAGAGAGAGAGAGAGAGAAAGGTGACGGGAGGTGTAGTTGACAGATAGAGAGAGATGGCACGTGGGTGCAGTCGACAGAGATAGAGAGCGAGAGAGATAGAGAGGTGATAGGTGAGTGTAGTGCACAGAGAGAGAGAGAGAGAGATGGCACCTGGGTGCAGTGGACACAGACAGAGAGCGAGAGAGAGAGAGAGAGGTGACGGGAGGTGCAGTGGTTGGAGAGAGAGAGGTGGCAGTGGGGATAGTGAACAGAGAGAGAGAGAAAGAGGTGGCAGAGGGGTGTACTGGATAGATCTTGTTAATGTCGATCTTGTTAAAGTCGATCTCACTAATGGCGACATTGTTAATGTTGATCTCGTTAATGTCGATCTCACTAATGTCGATCTCGTTAATGTCGATCTTGTTTATGTTAATCTTGCTAATGTCGATCTTGTTAATGTCGAAGTTGTTAATGTCGATCGTGTTTATGTACATCTCGCTATTGTCGATCTCGCTAATGTCGATCTCGCTAATGTTGATCTTGTTAATGTCAATCTTGCTAATGTCGATCTTGTAATGTCGATCTCGTTAATGTTGATCTCGCTAATGTCGATTTCACTAATGTCGATTATGTTAATGTCGATTTCACTAATGTTGATCTCGTTAATGTCGATCTTGTTAATGTCGATTTCACTAATGTCGATCTTGTTAATATCGATCATGTTAATGTCGATCTCGTTAATGTCGATCTCGCTAATGTCGATCTCGCTAATGTCGATCGTGTTAATGACGATCTCGTTAATGTCGATCTTGTTATTGTCGATCTTGTTAATGTCGAACTCACTAGTGTTGATCTTGTTAATGTCAATCTTGCTAATGTTGATTTCACTAATGTCGATTATGTTAATGTCGATTTCACTAATGTCAATCTCGTTAATATCGATCTTGTTAATGTCGATCTCGCTAATGTCGATCTTGTTAATGACGATCTCGTTAATGTCGATCTCGTTAATGTCAATCTCGCTAATGTCGAACTCGCTAATGTCGATCTTGTTAATGTCGATCATGTTAATGTCGATCTCGTTAATGTCGAACTCGCTAATGTTGATCTTTTTAATGTTGATCTCGTTAATGTCGATCTTGTTAATGTCGACCTCGCTAATGTCGATTTCACTAATGTCGATCTCGTTAATGTTGATCTTGTTAATATCGATCTCGCTAATGTCGATTTTGTTAATGTCGATGTTGTTAATGTCGATGTTGCTAATGTTGATCTTTTTAATGTCGATCTCGCTAATGTCGATCTTGTTAATGACGATGTTGTTAATGTCGATCTTGTTAATGTTGACCTTGCTATTGTCGATCTTGTTAATGTCGATGTTGTTAATGACGATCTCGTTAATGTCGACCTTGCTAATATCAATCTTGTTAATGTCGATCGCGCTAATGTCGATCTTGTTAATGTTAATCTTGCTAATGTCGATCTTGTTAATGTCGAAGTTGTTAATGTCGATCGTGTTAATGTACATCTCGCTATTGTCGATCTCGCTAATGTCGATCTTGTTAATGACGATCTCGTTAATGTCGATCTTGTTAATGTCGATGTTGTTAATGACGATCTTGTTATTGACGATGTTGTTAATGTCGATCTCGCTAATGTCGATCTTGTTAATGTCGATCTTGTTAATGACGATCTTGTTAATGTCGATCTTGTTAATGTCGATGTTGTTAATGTCGATCTTGTTAATATCGATCTCGCTAATGTCGATTTCACTAATGTCTATCTTGTTAATGTCGATGTTGTTAATGACGATCTTGTTAATGTCGACCTCGCTAATATCGACCGTGTTAATGTCGATCTTGTTAATGTCGATATCGTTAATGTCAATCTCGCTAATGTTGATCTTGTTAATGTCGATCTTGTTAATGACGATCTCGTTAATGTCGATCTCACTAATGTCGATCTTGCTAATGTCGATCTTGTTAATGACGATGTTGTTAATGTCGATCTTGTTAATGTCGACCTTGTTAATGTCGATGTTGTTAATGACGATCTTGTTAATGTCGATCTTTTGAATGTTGATCTCGTTAATGTGGATCTCGCTAATGTCGAACTCGCTAATGTTGATCTTGTTAATGTCAATCTTGTTAATGTCGATCTCGCTAATGTCGATCTTGTTAATGACGAAGTTGTTAATGTCGATCGTGTTAATGTACATCTCGCTATTGTCGATCTCGCTAATGTCGATCTTGTTAATGACGATCTTGTTAATGTCGATCTTGTTAATTACGATCTTGTTAATTACGATCTTGTTAATGTCGACCTTGTGAATGTTGATCTTTTTAATGTCGATCTCGCAAATGTCGATCTTGTTAATATCGATCTCGCTAATGTCGATCTTGTTAATGACGATGTTGTTAATGTCGATCTCGCTAATGTCGATTTGTTAATGACGATATTGTTAATGTCGATCTCGTTAATGTCGATCCCGCTAATGTCGATCTTGTTAATGTTGATCTTGTTAATATCGATCTTGCTAATGTCGACCTCGCTAATGTCAATCTTGTTAATGTCGATCTTGCTAATGTCGATCTTGTTAATGTCGATGTTGTTAATGTTGATCTTTTTAATGTCGATCTCGCAAATGTTGATCTTGTTAATATCGATCTCACTAATGTCGATTTCACTAATGTCTATCTTGTTAATGTCGATGTTGTTAATGACGATCTTGTTAATGTCGATCTTGTTAATGTCGATGTCGCAAATGTCGATTTCACTAATGTCGATCTTGTTAATGACGATCTTGTTAATGTCGACCTTGCTAATATCGATCTTGTTAATGTCGATGTTGTTAATGTCGATATCGTTAATGTCAATCTCGCTAATGTTGATCTTGTTAATGTCGATCTTGTTAATGACGATCTCGTTAATGTCGATCTTGTTAATGTTAACCTTGCTAATGTTGATCTTGTTCATGTCGATCTTGTTAATGACTATTTGTTAATGTCGATCTCGCTAATGTCGATCTTGTTAATGACGATATTGTTAATGTCAATCTCGCTAATGTCGATCTTGTTAATGTCAATCTTGTCAATGCCGATATCGCTAATGTTGATCTTGTTAATGTCGATCTTGTTAATGACGATCTCGTTAATGTCGATCTTGTTAATGTTAATCTTGCTAATGTCGATCTTGTTCATGTCGATCTTGTTAATGACTATTTGTTAATGTCGATCTCGCTAATGTCGATCTTGTAAATGACGATATTGTTAATGTCGATCTCGTTAATGTCGATCTCGCTAATGTCGATCTCGCTAATGTCGATCATGTTAATGACGATCTTGTTAATGTCGATCATGTTAATGTCTATCTCGTTAATGTCGATCTCATTAATTTTGATCTTGTTAATGTCAATCTTGATAATGTCGTACTTGCTAATGTCGATCTTGTTAATGTCGATGTTGTTAATGTTGATCTTTTTAATGTCGATCTCGCAAATGTCGATCTTGTTAATATCGATCTCGTTAATGCCGATCTCACTAAAGTCGATCTTGCTAATGATGATCTTGTTAATGTCGACCTTGTTAATGTCGATCTCGCAAATGTCGATTTCACTAATGTCGATCTTGTTAATGACGATCTTGTAAATGTCGACCTTGCTAATATCGATCTTGTTAATGTCGATCTTGTTAATGTCGATCTCACTAATGTCGATCTCGCTAATGTCGATCTGGTTAATGTCAATCTTGTTAATGTCGATCTCGCTAATGTCGATCTTGTTAATGTGAATCTTGCTAATGTCGATCTTGTTAATGTCGAAGTTGTTAATGTCGATCTTGTTAATGTGAATCTTGCTAATGTCGATCTTGTTAATGTCGAAGTTGTTAATGTCGATCGTGTTAATGTACATCTCGCTATTGTCGATCTCGCTAATGTCGATCTTGTTAATGACGATTTTGTTAAAGTCGATCTTTTTAATGTCGATCTCGCAAATGTCGATCTTGTTAATATTGATCTCGCTAATGTCGATATTGTTAATGTCGATCTTGTTAATGTCGATCTTTTTAATGTCGATCTCGCAAATGTCGATCTTGTTAATATTGATCTCGCTAATGTCGATCTTGTTAATGACGATGTTGTTAATGTTGATCTCGCTATTGACGATCTTGTTAATGACGATATTGTTAATGTCGATCTCGTTAATGTCGATCCCGCTAATGTCAATCTTGTTAATGTCGATCTTGTTAATGTCGATCTTGCTAATATCGATCTTGTTAATGTCGATGTTGTTAATGTTGATCTTTTTAATGTCGATCTCGCAAATGTCGATCTTGTTAATATCGATCTCGCTAATGTCGATTTCACTAATGTCGATCTTGTTAATGTTGGTCTCGTTAACGTCGATCTCACTAATGTCGATCTTGCTCATGTCGATCTTGTTAATGACGATCTTGTTCATGTCGATCTTGTTAATGTCGATCTCGCAAATGTCGATTTCACTAATGTCGATCTTGTTCATGACAATGTTGTTAATGTCGATCTTGTTAATGTCGATCTTGTTAATGTCGACCTTGCTAATGTCGATCTTGTTAATGTCGATGTTGTTAATGACGATCTTGTTAATGTCGATCTTGCTAATGTCGATCTTGTTAATGTCGATGTTGTTAATGACGATCTTGTTAATGTCGACCTTGCTAATGTCGATCTTGTTAATGTCGAAGTTGTTAATGTCGATCGTGTTAATGTACATCTTGCTATTGTCGATCTTGTTAATGTCGATCTTGTGAATGTTGATCTTTTTAATGTCGATCTTGTTAATGTCGATCTTGTGAATGTTGATCTTTTTAATGTCGATCTCGCAAATTGCGATCTTGTTAATATCGATCTCGCTAATGTCGATCTTGTTAATGACGATGTTGTTAATGTCGATCTCGCTAATGTTGATTTGTTAATGACGATATTGTTAATGTCGATCTCGTTAATGTCGATCCCGCTAATGTCGATCTTGTTAATGTTGATCTTGTTAATATCGATCTCGCTAATGTCGACCTCGCTAATGTCGATCTTGTTAATGTCGATCTTGTTAATGTCGATCTTGCTAATGTCGATCTTGTTAATGTCGATGTTGTTAATGTTGATCTTTTTAATGTCGATCTCGCAAATGTCGATCTTGTTAATATCGATCTCGCTAATGTCGATTTCACTAATGTCGATCTTGTTAATGTTGATCTCGTTAATGTCGATCTTGTTCATGTCAATCTTGTTAATGTCGATCTCGCAAATGTCGATTTCACTAATGTCGATCTTGTTAATGTCGATGTTGTTAATGACGATCTTGTTAATGTCGACCTCGCTAATATCGACCTTGTTAATGTCGATCTTGTTAATGTCGATCTCGTTAATGTTGATCTCGCTAATGTCGATCATGTTAATGTCGATATCGTTAATGTCAATCTCGCTAATGTCGATCTTGTTAATGTCGATCTTGTCAATGTCGATATCACTAATGTCGATCTTGTTAATGTCGATCTCGCTAATGTTGATCTTGTTAATAACGATCTTGTTAATGTCGATCATGTTAATGTCTATCTCGTTAATGTCGATCTCATTAATTTCGATCTTGTTAATGTCAATCTTGTTAATGTCGATCTTGCTAATGTCGATCTTGTTAATGTCGATGTTGTTAATGTTGATGTTGTTAATGACGATCTTGTTAATGTCGACCTCGCTAATATCGACCTTGTTAATGTCGATCTTGTTAATGTTGATCTCGTTAATGTCGATCTCGCTAATGTCGATCATGTTAATGTCGATATCGTTAATGTCAATCTCGCTAATGTCGATCTTGTTAATGTCGATCTTGTCAATGTCGATATCGCTAATGTCGATCTTGTTAATGTCGATCTCGCTAATGTTGATCTTGTTAATGTCGATCTTGTTAATGACGATCTCGTTAATGTTGATCTTGTTAATGTTAACCTTGCTAATGTTGATCTTGTTCATGTCGATCTTGTTAATGACTATTTGTTAATGTCGATCTCGCTAATGTCGACCTTGTTAATGACGATATTGTTAATGTCAATCTCGCTAATGTCGATCTTGTTAATGTCGATCTTGTCAATGTCGATATCGCTAATGTTGATCTTGTTAATGTCGATCTTGTTAATGACGATCTCGTTAATGTCGATCTTGTTAATGTTAATCTTGCTAATGTCGATCTAGTTCATGTCGATCTTGTTAATGACTATTTGTTAATGTCGATCTCGCTAATGTCGATCTTGTTAATGACGATATTGTTAATGTCGATCTCGTTAATGTCGATCATGTTAATAACGATCTTGTTAATGTCGATCATGTTAATGTCTATCTCGTTAATGTCGATCTCATTAATTTTGATCTTGTTAATGTCAATCTTGTTAATGTCGATCTCGCTAATGTCGATCTTGTTAATGTCGATCTTGTCAATGTCGATATCGCTAATGTCGATCTTGTTAATGTCGATCTCGCTAATGTTGATCTTGTTAATGTCGATCTTGTTAATGACGATCTCGTTAATGTTGATCTTGTTAATGTTAATCTTGCTAATGTTGATCTTGTTCATGTCGATCTTGTTAATGACTATTTGTTAATGTCGATCTCGCTAATGTCGATCTTGTTAATGACGATATTGTTAATGTCAATCTCGCTAATGTCGATCTTGTTAATGTCGATCTTGTCAATGTCGATATCGCTAATGTTGATCTTGTTAATGTCGATCTTGTTAATGACGATCTCGTTAATGTCGATCTTGTTAATGTTAATCTTGCTAATGTCGATCTTGTTAATGTCGATCATGTTAATGTCGATCATGTTAATGTCTATCTCGTTAATGTCGATCTCATTAATTTTGATCTTGTTAATGTCAATCTTGATAATGTCGTACTTGCTAATGTCGATCTTGCTAATGTCGATCTTGTTAATGTCGATGTTGTTAATGTTGATCTTTTTAATGTCGATCTCGCAAATGTCGATCTTGTTAATATCGATCTCGTTAATTCCGATCTCACTAATGTCAATCTTGCTAATGACGATCTTGTTCATGTCGATCTTGTTCATGTCGATCTTGTTAATGTCGATCTCGCAAATGTCGATTTCACTAATGTCGATCTTGTTAATGACGATGTTGTTAATGTCAATCTTGTTAATGTCGATCTTGTTAATGTCGATGTTGTTAATGTCGATCTCGCAAATGTCGATTTCACTAATGTCGATCTTGTTAATGACGATCTTGTTAATGTCGACCTTGCTAATATCGATCTTGTTAATGTCGATCTGGCTAATGTCGATGTTGTTAATGTTGATCTTGTTAATGTCGATGTCGCAAATGTCGATTTCACTAATGTCGATCTTGTTAATGACGATGTTGTTAATGTCAATCTTGTTAATGTCGATCTTGTTAATGTCGATCTTGTTAATGTCGATCTCGCTAATGTCAATGTTGTTAATGTTGGTCTCGTTAATGTCGATCTTGTTAATGTCGATCTCACTAATGTCGATCTCGCTAATGTCGATCTTGTTAATGTCAATCTTGTTAATGTCGATCTCGCTAATGTCGATCTTGTTAATGACGATCTCGTTAATGTCGATCTTGTTAATGTTAATCTTGCTAATGTCAATCTTGTTAATGTCGAAGTTGTTAATGTCGATCGTGTTAATGTACATCTCGCTATTGTCGATCTCGCTAATGACGATCTTGTTAATGTCGATCTTGTTAAAGTCGATCTTGTTAATTACAATCTTGTTAATGTCGATCTTGTTAATGTCGATCTTGTTAATATTGATCTTTTTAATGGCGATCTCGCAAATGTCGATCTTGTTAATATCGATCTCGCAAATGTCGATTTCACTAATGTCGATCTTGTTAATGACGATCTTGTTAATGTCGACCTTGCTAATATCGATCTTGTTAATGTCGATCTTGTTAATGTCGATCTCGCTAATGTCAATGTTGTTAATGTTGGTCTCGTTAATGTCGATCTTGTTAATGTCGATCTCACTAATGTCGATCTCGCTAATGTCGATCTTGTTAATGTCAATCTTGTTAATGTCGATCTCGCTAATGTCGATCTTGTTAATGACGATCTCGTTAATGTCGATCTTGTTAATGTTAATCTTGCTAATGTCAATCTTGTTAATGTCGAAGTTGTTAATGTCGATCGTGTTAATGTACATCTCGCTATTGTCGATCTCGCTAATGACGATCTTGTTAATGTCGATCTTGTTAAAGTCGATCTTGTTAATTACGATCTTGTTAATGTCGATCTTGTTAATGTCGATCTTGTTAATATTGATCTTTTTAATGGCGATCTCGCAAATGTCGATCTTGTTAATATCGATCTCGTTAATGTCGATCTCACTAATGTCGACCTTGCTAATGTCGATCTTGTTAATGTCGATCTCGTTAATGTCGGTCTTGTTAACGTCAATCTTGTTAATGTCGATCTTATTCATGTCGATCTTGTTAATGTCGATCTTGTTAATGTCGATCTCGCTAATGTCGATCAACTTAATGTCGATTTCACTAATGTCGATCTTGTTAATGACGATGTTGTTAATGTCGACCTTGCTAATGTCGATCTCACTAATGTCGATCTCGCTAATGTCGATCATGTTATTGTCGATCTCGTTAATGTCGATCATGTCAATGTCGATCTTGTTAATGTTGATCTTGTTACTGTCGATCTTGTTGATATCGATCTCGCTAATGTCGATCTTGTTAATGTAGATCTTGTTAATGTTGATCTTGTTAATGTCGATCTTGTTAATGTAGATCTTGTTAATGTTGATCTTATTAATGTTGATCGTGTTAATGTCGATTCTGTTAATGTTGATCTCGTTAATGTCGATCTCACTAATGTCGACCTTGCTAATGTCGATCTTGTTAATGTCGATCTCGTTAATGTCGGTCTTGTTAACGTCAATCTTGTTAATGTCGATCTTATTCATGTCGATTTTGTTAATGTCGATCTTGTTAATGTCGATCTCGCTAATGTTGATCAACTTAATGTCGATTTCACTAATGTCGATCTTGTTAATGACGATGTTGTTAATGTCGACCTTGCTAATGTCGATCTCACTAATGTCGATCTCGCTAATGTCGATCATGTTATTGTCGATCTCGTTAATGTCGATCATGTTAATGTCGATCTTGTTAATGTTGATCTTGTTAATGTCGATCTTGTTGATATTGATCTCGCTAATGTCGATCTTGTTAATGTAGATCTTGTTAATGTTGATCTTGTTAATGTTGATCTTGTTAATGTTGATCGTGTTAATGTCGATCCTGTTAATGTCGATCTCGTTAATGTCGATCTCACTAATGATGATCTTGTTAATGTTGATCTCGCTAATGTCGATCTTGTTAATGACGATGTTGTTAATGTCGATCTCGCTAATGTCGATCTTGTTAATATTGATCTTTTTAATGGCGATCTTGCAAATGTCGATCTTGTTAATATCGATCTCGCAAATGTCGATTTCACTAATGTCGATCTTGTTAATGACGATCTTGTTAATGTCGACCTTGCTAATATCGATCTTGTTAATGTCGATCTTGTTAATGTCGATCTCGCTAATGTCAATGTTGTTAATGTTGGTCTCGTTAATGTCGATCTTGTTAATGTCGATCTCACTAATGTCGATCTCGCTAATGTCGATCTTGTTAATGTCAATCTTGTTAATGTCGATCTCGCTAATGTCGATCTTGTTAATGTCGAAGTTGTTAATGTCGATCGTGTTAATGTACATCTCGCTATTGTCGATCTCGCTAATGACGATCTTGTTAATGTCGATCTTGTTAAAGTCGATCTTGTTAATTACGATCTTGTTAATGTCGATCTTGTTAATGTCGATCTTGTTAATATTGATCTTTTTAATGGCGATCTCGCAAATGTCGATCTTGTTAATATCGATCTCGTTAATGCCAATCTCACTAATGTCGACCTTGCTAATGACGATCTTGTTAATGTCGATCTTGTTAATGTCGATCTTGTTCATGTCGATCTTGTTAATGTTGATCTTGTTAATGTCGATCTCGCAAATGTCGATCTCGCTAATGTCAATCTTGTTAATGTCGATCTCGCAAATGTCGATTTCTCTAATGTCGATCATGTTAATGTCGATCTCGTTAATGTCGATCTTGTTAATGTCGATCTCGCAAATGTCGATTTCTCTAATGTCGATCTTGTTAATGACGATCTCGTTAATGTCGATCTTGTTAATGTCGATGTTGTTAATGACGATCTTGTTAATGTCGACCTTGCTAATGTCGATCTTGTTAATGTCGAAGTTGTTAATGTCGATCGTGTTAATGTACATCTTGCTATTGTCGATCTTGTTAATGTCGATCTTGTGAATGTTGATCTTTTTAATGTCGATCTTGTTAATGTCGATCTTGTGAATGTTGATCTTTTTAATGTCGATCTCGCAAATTGCGATCTTGTTAATATCGATCTCGCTAATGTCGATCTTGTTAATGACGATGTTGTTAATGTCGATCTCGCTAATGTTGATTTGTTAATGACGATATTGTTAATGTCGATCTCGTTAATGTCGATCCCGCTAATGTCGATCTTGTTAATGTTGATCTTGTTAATATCGATCTCGCTAATGTCGACCTCGCTAATGTCGATCTTGTTAATGTCGATCTTGTTAATGTCGATCTTGCTAATGTCGATCTTGTTAATGTCGATGTTGTTAATGTTGATCTTTTTAATGTCGATCTCGCAAATGTCGATCTTGTTAATATCGATCTCGCTAATGTCGATTTCACTAATGTCGATCTTGTAAATGTTGATCTCGTTAATGTCGATCTTGTTCATGTCAATCTTGTTAATGTCGATCTCGCAAATGTCGATTTCACTAATGTCGATCTTGTTAATGTCGATGTTGTTAATGACGATCTTGTTAATGTCGACCTCGCTAATATCGACCTTGTTAATGTCGATCTTGTTAATGTCGATCTCGTTAATGTTGATCTCGCTAATGTCGATCATGTTAATGTCGATATCGTTAATGTGAATCTTGCTAATGTCGATCTTGTTAATGTCGATCTTGTCAATGTCGATATCGCTAATGTCGATCTTGTTAATGTCGATCTCGCTAATGTTGATCTTGTTAATGTCGATCTTGTTAATGACGATCTCGTTAATGTTGATCTTGTTAATGTTAGTCTTGCTAATGTTGATCTTGTTCATGTCGATCTTGTTAATGAATATTTGTTAATGTCGATCTCGCTAATGTCGATCTTGTTAATGACGATATTGTTAATGTCAATCTCGCTAATGTCGATCTTGTTAATGTCGATCTTGTCAATGTCGATATCGCTAATGTTGATCTTGTTAATGTCGATCTTGTTAATGACGATCTCGTTAATGTCGATCTTGTTAATGTTAATCTTGCTAATGTCGATCTTGTTCATGTCGATCTTGTTAATGACTATTTGTTAATGTCGATCATGTTAATGATGATCTTGTTAATGTCGATCTTGTTAATGTCGATCTCGTTAATGTCGATCTCGCTAATGTCGATCTTGTTAATGTCGATCTTGTCAATGTCGATATCGCTAATGTCGATCTTGTTAATGTCGATCTCGCTAATGTTGATCTTGTTAATGTCGATCTTGTTAATGACGATCTCGTTAATGTTGATCTTGTTAATGTTAATCTTGCTAATGTTGATCTTGTTCATGTCGATCTTGTTAATGACTATTTGTTAATGTCGATCTCGCTAATGTCGATCTTGTTAATGACGATATTGTTAATGTCAATCTCGCTAATGTCGATCTTGTTAATGTCGATCTTGTCAATGTCGATATCGCTAATGTTGATCTTGTTAATGTCGATCTTGTTAATGACGATCTCGTTAATGTCGATCTTGTTAATGTTAATCTTGCTAATGTCGATCTTGTTCATGTCGATCTTGTTAATGACTATTTGTTAATGTCGATCATGTTAATGTCGATCATGTTAATGTCTATCTCGTTAATGTCGATCTCATTAATTTTGATCTTGTTAATGTCAATCTTGATAATGTCGTACTTGCTAATGTCGATCTTGCTAATGTCGATCTTGTTAATGTCGATGTTGTTAATGTTGATCTTTTTAATGTCGATCTCGCAAATGTCAATCTTGTTAATATCGATCTCGTTAATTCCGATCTCACTAATGTCGATCTTGCTAATGACGATCTTGTTCATGTCGATCTTGTTCATGTCGATCTTGTTAATGTCGATCTCGCAAATGTCGATTTCACTAATGTCGATCTTGTTAATGACGATGTTGTTAATGTCAATCTTGTTAATGTTGATCTTGTTAATGTCGATGTTGTTAATGTCGATCTCGCAAATGTCGATTTCACTAATGTCGATCTTGTTAATGACGATCTTGTTAATGTCGACCTTGCTAATATCGATCTTGTTAATGTCGATCTGGCTAATGTCGATGTTGTTAATGTTGATCTTGTTAATGTCGATGTCGCAAATGTCGATTTCACTAATGTCGATCTTGTTAATGACGATGTTGTTAATGTCAATCTTGTTAATGTCGATCTTGTTAATGTCGATGTTGTTAATGTCGATCTCGCAAATGTCGATTTCACTAATGTCGATCTTGTTAATGACGATCTTGTTAATGTCGACCTTGCTAATATCGATCTTGTTAATGTCGATCTTGTTAATGTCGATCTCGCTAATGTCAATGTTGTTAATGTTGGTCTCGTTAATGTCGATCTTGTTAATGTCGATCTCACTAATGTCGATCTCGCTAATGTCGATCTTGTTAATGTCAATCTTGTTAATGTCGATCTCGCTAATGTCGATCTTGTTAATGACGATCTCGTTAATGTCGATCTTGTTAATGTTAATCTTGCTAATGTCAATCTTGTTAATATCGAAGTTGTTAATGTCGATCGTGTTAATGTACATCTCGCTATTGTCGATCTCGCTAATGACGATCTTGTTAATGTCGATCTTGTTAAAGTCGATCTTGTTAATTACGATCTTGTTAATGTCGATCTTGTTAATGTCGATCTTGTTAATATTGATCTTTTTAATGGCGATCTCGCAAATGTCGATCTTGTTAATATCGATCTCGCAAATGTCGATTTCACTAATGTCGATCTTGTTAATGACGATCTTGTTAATGTCGACCTTGCTAATATCGATCTTGTTAATGTCGATCTTGTTAATGTCGATCTCGCTAATGTCAATGTTGTTAATGTTGGTCTCGTTAATGTCGATCTTGTTAATGTCGATCTCACTAATGTCGATCTCGCTAATGTCGATCTTGTTAATGTCAATCTTGTTAATGTCGATCTCGCTAATGTCGATCTTGTTAATGACGATCTCGTTAATGTCGATCTTGTTAATGTTAATCTTGCTAATGTCAATCTTGTTAATGTCGAAGTTGTTAATGTCGATCGTGTTAATGTACATCTCGCTATTGTCGATCTCGCTAATGACGATCTTGTTAATGTCGATCTTGTTAAAGTCGATCTTGTTAATTACGATCTTGTTAATGTCGATCTTGTTAATGTCGATCTTGTTAATATTGATCTTTTTAATGGCGATCTCGCAAATGTCGATCTTGTTAATATCGATCTCGTTAATGCCAATCTCACTAATGTCAACCTTGCTAATGACGAACTTGTTAATGTCGATCTTGTTAATGTCGATCTTGTTCATGTCGATCTTGTTAATGTTGATCTTGTTAATGTCGATCTCGCAAATGTCGATCTCGCTAATGTCAATCTTGTTAATGTCGATCTCGCAAATGTCGATTTCTCTAATGTCGATCATGTTAATGTCGATCTCGCTAATATCGATCTTGTTAATGTTGATCTCGCTAATGTCGATCTCGCTAATGCCGATCTTGTTAATGTCGATCTCGCAAATGTCGATTTCTCTAATGTCGATCTTGTTAATGACGATCTCGTTAATGTCGATCTTGTTAATGTCGATGTTGTTAATGACGATCTTGTTATTGACGATGCTGTTAATGTCGATCTCGCTAATGTCGATCTTGTTAATGACGATATTGTGAATGTCAATCTCGTTAATGTCGATCTCGCTAATGTTGATCTTGTTAATGTCGATGTTGTTAATGTTGATCTTGTTAATGTCGATCTTGTTAATGTTGATCTTCTTAATGTTGATCTTGTTAATATCGATCTCGCTAATGTCGATCTTGTTAATGTCGATGTTGTTAATGTTGATCTTGTTAATGTCGATCTTGTTAATGTTGATCTCGCTAATGTTGATCTTGTTAATGTCGATCTTGTTAATGACGATCTCGTTAATGTCGATCTTGTTAATGTTAATCTTGCTAATGTTGAACTTGTTCATGTCGATCTTGTTAATGACTATTTGTTAATGTCGATCTCGCTAATGTTGATCTTGTTAATGACTATTTGTTAATGTCGATCTCGCTAATGTCGATCTTGTTAATGACGATATTGTTAATGTCGATCTCGTTAATGTCGATCTCGCTAATGTCGATCTCGCTAATGTCGATCATGTTAATGACGATCTTGTTAATGTCTATCTCGTTAATGTCGATCTCATTAATTTTGATCTTGTTAATGTCAATCTTGATAATGTCGTACTTGCTAATGTCGATCTTGCTAATGTCGATCTTGTTAATGTCGATGTTGTTAATGTTGATCTTTTTAATGTCGATCTCGCAAATGTCGATCTTGTTAATATCGATCTCGTTAATGCCGATCTCACTAATGTCGATCTTGCTAATGACGATCTTGTTCATGTCGATCTTGTTCATGTCGATCTTGTTAATGTCGATCTCGCAAATGTCGATTTCACTAATGTCGATCTTGTTAATGACGATGTTGTTAATGTCAATCTTGTTAATGACGATCTTGTTAATGTCGATGTTGTTAATGTCGATCTCGCAAATGTCGATTTCACTAATGGCGATCTTGTTAATGACGATCTTGTTAATGTCGACCTTGCTAATATCGATCTTGTTAATGTCGATCTGGCTAATGTCGATGTTGTTAATGTTGATCTTTTTAATGTCGATCTCGCAAATGTCGATCTTGTTAATATCGATCTCGTTAATGCCGATCTCACTAATGTCGATCTTGTTAATGTCAATCTTGTTAATGTCGATCTTGTTCATGTCGATCTTGTTAATGTCGATGTCGCAAATGTCGATTTCACTAATGTCGATCTTGTTAATGACGATCTTGTTAATGTCGACCTTGCTAATATCGATCTTGTTAATGTCGATGTTGTTAATGTCGATCTCGCTAATGTCAATGTTGTTAATGTTGGTCTCGTTAATGTCGATCTTGTTAATGTCGATCTCACTAATGTCAATCTCGCTAATGTCGATCTTGTTAATGTCAATCTTGTTAATGTCGATCTCGCTAATGTCGATCTTGTTAATGACGATCTCGTTAATGTCGATCTTGTTAATGTTAATCTTGCTAATGTCAATCTTGTTAATGTCGAAGTTGTTAATGTCGATCGTGTTAATGTACATCTCGCTATTGTCGATCTCGCTAATGACGATCTTGTTAATGTCGATCTTGTTAAAGTCGATCTTGTTAATTACGATCTTGTTAATGTCGATCTTGTTAATGTCGATCTTGTTAATATTGATCTTTTTAATGGCGATCTCGCAAATGTCGATCTTGTTAATATCGATCTCATTAATGTCGATCTCACTAATGTCGACCTTGCTAATGTCGATCTTGTTAATGTCGATCTCGTTAATGTCGGTCTTGTTAACGTCAATCTTGTTAATGTCGATCTTATTCATGTCGATCTTGTTAATGTCGATCTTGTTAATGTCGATCTCGCTAATGTCGATCAATTTAATGTCGATTTCACTAATGTCGATCTTGTTAATGACGATGTTGTTAATGTCGACCTTGCTAATGTCGATCTCACTAATGTCGATCTCGCTAATGTCGATCATGTTATTGTCGATCTCGTTAATGTCGATCATGTTAATGTCGATCTTGTTAATGTTGATCTTGTTAATGTCGATCTTGTTGATATCGATCTCGCTAATGTCGATCTTGTTAATGTCGATCTTGTTAATGTAGATCTTGTTAATGTTGATCTTGTTAATGTTGATCGTGTTAATGTCGATCCTGTTAATGTCGATCTCGTTAATGTCGATCTCACTAATGATGATCTTGTTAATGTTGATCTCGCTAATGTTGATCTTGTTAATGACTATTTGTTAATGTCGATCTCGCTAATGTCGATCTTGTTAATGACGATATTGTTAATGTCGATCTCGTTAATGTCGATCTCGCTAATGTCGATCTCGCTAATGTCGATCATGTTAATGACGATCTTGTTAATGTCTATCTCGTTAATGTCGATCTCATTAATTTTGATCTTGTTAATGTCAATCTTGATAATGTCGTACTTGCTAATGTCGATCTTGCTAATGTCGATCTTGTTAATGTCGATGTTGTTAATGTTGATCTTTTTAATGTCGATCTCGCAAATGTCGATCTTGTTAATATCGATCTCGTTAATGCCGATCTCACTAATGTCGATCTTGCTAATGACGATCTTGTTCATGTCGATCTTGTTCATGTCGATCTTGTTAATGTCGATCTCGCAAATGTCGATTTCACTAATGTCGATCTTGTTAATGACGATGTTGTTAATGTCAATCTTGTTAATGACGATCTTGTTAATGTCGATGTTGTTAATGTCGATCTCGCAAATGTCGATTTCACTAATGTCGATCTTGTTAATGACGATCTTGTTAATGTCGACCTTGCTAATATCGATCTTGTTAATGTCGATCTGGCTAATGTCGATGTTGTTAATGTTGATCTTTTTAATGTCGATCTCGCAAATGTCGATCTTGTTAATATCGATCTCGTTAATGCCGATCTCACTAATGTCGATCTTGTTAATGTCAATCTTGTTAATGTCGATCTTGTTCATGTCGATCTTGTTAATGTCGATGTCGCAAATGTCGATTTCACTAATGTCGATCTTGTTAATGACGATCTTGTTAATGTCGACCTTGCTAATATCGATCTTGTTAATGTCGATGTTGTTAATGTCGATCTCGCTAATGTCAATGTTGTTAATGTTGGTCTCGTTAATGTCGATCTTGTTAATGTCGATCTCACTAATGTCAATCTCGCTAATGTCGATCTTGTTAATGTCAATCTTGTTAATGTCGATCTCGCTAATGTCGATCTTGTTAATGACGATCTCGTTAATGTCGATCTTGTTAATGTTAATCTTGCTAATGTCAATCTTGTTAATGTCGAAGTTGTTAATGTCGATCGTGTTAATGTACATCTCGCTATTGTCGATCTCGCTAATGACGATCTTGTTAATGTCGATCTTGTTAAAGTCGATCTTGTTAATTACGATCTTGTTAATGTCGATCTTGTTAATGTCGATCTTGTTAATATTGATCTTTTTAATGGCGATCTCGCAAATGTCGATCTTGTTAATATCGATCTCGTTAATGTCGATCTCACTAATGTCGACCTTGCTAATGTCGATCTTGTTAATGTCGATCTCGTTAATGTCGGTCTTGTTAACGTCAATCTTGTTAATGTCGATCTTATTCATGTCGATCTTGTTAATGTCGATCTTGTTAATGTCGATCTCGCTAATGTCGATCAATTTAATGTCGATTTCACTAATGTCGATCTTGTTAATGACGATGTTGTTAATGTCGACCTTGCTAATGTCGATCTCACTAATGTCGATCTCGCTAATGTCGATCATGTTATTGTCGATCTCGTTAATGTCGATCATGTTAATGTCGATCTTGTTAATGTTGATCTTGTTAATGTCGATCTTGTTGATATCGATCTCGCTAATGTCGATCTTGTTAATGTCGATCTTGTTAATGTAGATCTTGTTAATGTTGATCTTGTTAATGTTGATCGTGTTAATGTCGATCCTGTTAATGTCGATCTCGTTAATGTCGATCTCACTAATGATGATCTTGTTAATGTTGATCTCGCTAATGTCGATCTTGTTAATGACGATGTTGTTAATGTCGATCTCGCTAATGTCGATCTCGTTAATGTCAATCTCGCTAATGTCGATCTCGTTAATGTCGATCTCGCTAATGTCGATCTTGTTAATGACGATGTTGTTAATGTCGATCTCGCTAATGTCGATCTCGCTAACGTCGATCTTGTTAATGACGATGTTGTTAATGTCGATCTCGCTAATGTCGATCTCGTTAATGTCAATCTCGCTAATGTCGATCTCGTTAATGTCGATCTCGCTAATGTCGATCTTGTTAATGACGATGTTGTTAATGTCGATCTCGCTAATGTCGATCTCGTTAATGTCAATCTCGCAAATGTCGATCTTGTTAATATCGATCTCGTTAATGCCGATCTCACTAATGTCGATCTTGCTAATGACGATCTTGTTAATGTCGACCTTGCTAATATCGATCTTGTTAATGTCGATCTTGTTAATGTCGATCTCGCTAATGTCAATGTTGTTAATGTTGGTCTCGTTAATGTCGATCTTGTTAATGTCGATCTCACTAATGTCGATCTCGCTAATGTCGATCTTGTTAATGTCAATCTTGTTAATGTCGATCTCGCTAATGTCGATCTTGTTAATGACGATCTCGTTAATGTCGATCTTGTTAATGTTAATCTTGCTAATGTCAATCTTGTTAATGTCGAAGTTGTTAATGTCGATCGTGTTAATGTACATCTCGCTATTGTCGATCTCGCTAATGACGATCTTGTTAATGTCGATCTTGTTAAAGTCGATCTTGTTAATTACGATCTTGTTAATGTCGATCTTGTTAATGTCGATCTTGTTAATATTGATCTTTTTAATGGCGATCTCGCAAATGTCGATCTTGTTAATATCGATCTCGCAAATGTCGATTTCACTAATGTCGATCTTGTTAATGACGATCTTGTTAATGTCGACCTTGCTAATATCGATCTTGTTAATGTCGATGTTGTTAATGTCGATCTCGCTAATGTCAATGTTGTTAATGTTGGTCTCGTTAATGTCGATCTTGTTAATGTCGATCTCACTAATGTCGATCTCGCTAATGTCGATCTTGTTAATGTCAAACTTGTTAATGTCGATCTCGCTAATGTCGATCTTGTTAATGACGATCTCGTTAATGTCGATCTTGTTAATGTTAATCTTGCTAATGTCAATCTTGTTAATGTCGAAGTTGTTAATGTCGATCGTGTTAATGTACATCTCGCTATTGTCGATCTCGCTAATGACGATCTTGTTAATGTCGATCTTGTTAAAGTCGATCTTGTTAATTACGATCTTGTTAATGTCGATCTTGTTAATGTCGATCTTGTTAATATTGATCTTTTTAATGGCGATCTCGCAAATGTCGATCTTGTTAATATCGATCTCGTTAATGCCGATCTCACTAATGTCGACCTTGCTAATGTCGATCTTGTTAATGTCGATCTCGTTAATGTCGGTCTTGTTAACGTCAATCTTGTTAATGTCGATCTTATTCATGTCGATCTTGTTAATGTCGATCTTGTTAATGTCGATCTCGCTAATGTCGATCAACTTAATGTCGATTTCACTAATGTCGATCTTGTTAATGACGATGTTGTTAATGTCGACCTTGCTAATGTCGATCTCACTAATGTCGATCTCGCTAATGTCGATCATGTTATTGTCGATCTCGTTAATGTCGATCATGTTAATGTCGATCTTGTTAATGTTGATCTTGTTAATGTCGATCTTGTTGATATCGATCTCGCTAATGTCGATCTTGTTAATGTAGATCTTGTTAATGTTGATCTTGTTAATGTCGATCCTGTTAATGTCGATCTCGTTAATGTTGATCTCGCTAATGTCGACCTTGCTAATGTCGATCTCGCTAATGTCGACCTTGCTAATGTCGACCTTGCTAATGTCGATCTTGTTAATGTCGATCTTATTCATGTCGATCTTGTTAATGTTGATCTTGTTAATGTCGATCTTGTTGATATCGATCTCGCTAATGTCGATCTTGTTAATGTAGATCTCGTTAATGTTGATCTTGTTAATGTCGATCCTGTTAATGTCGATCTCGTTAATGTTGATCTCGCTAATGTCGACCTTGCTAATGTCGATCTTGTTAATGTCGATCTCGCTAATGTCGACCTTGCTAATGTCGACCTTGCTAATGTCGATCTTGTTAATGTCGATCTTATTCATGTCGATCTTGTTAATGTCGATCTTGTTAATGTCGATCTCGCTAATGTCGATCTCGCAAATGTCGATTTCACTAATGTCGATCTTGTTAATGACGATGTTGTTAATGTCGACCTTGCTAATGTCGATCTCACTAATGTCGATCTCGCTAATGTCGATCATGTTATTGTCGATCTCGTTAATGTCGATCATGTTAATGTCGATCTTGTTAATGTTGATCTTGTTAATGTCGATCTTGTTGATATCGATCTCGCTAATGTCGATCTTGTTAATGTAGATCTTGTTAATGTCGATCTTGTTAATGTAGATCTTGTTAATGTTGATCTTGTTAATGTTGATCGTGTTAATGTCGATCCTGTTAATGTCGATCTCGTTAATGTCCATCTCACTAATGATGATCTTGTTAATGTTGATCTCGCTAATGTCGATTTGTTAATGACGATGTTGTTAATGTCGATCTCGCTAATGACGATCTCGTTAATGTCGATCTTGTTAAAGTCGATCTTGTTAATTACGATCTTGTTAATGTCGATCTTGTTAATGTCGATCTTGTTAATATTGATCTTTTTAATGGCGATCTCGCAAATGTCGATCTTGTTAATATCGATCTCGCAAATGTCGATTTCACTAATGTCGATCTTGTTAATGACGATGTTGTTAATGTCGACCTTGCTAATGTCGATCTCACTAATGTCGATCTCGCTAATGTCAATCATGTTATTGTCGATCTCGTTAATGTCGATCATGTTAATGTCGATCTTGTTAATGTTGATCTTGTTAATGTCGATCTTGTTGATATCGATCTCGCTAATGTCGATCTTGTTAATGTAGATCTTGTTAATGTTGATCTTGTTAATGTCGACCTTGCTAATATCGATCTTGTTAATGTCGATCTTGTTAATGTCGATCTCGCTAATGTCAATGTTGTTAATGTTGGTCTCGTTAATGTCGATCTTGTTAATGTCGATCTCACTAATGTCGATCTCGCTAATGTCGATCTTGTTAATGTCAATCTTGTTAATGACGATCTCGTTAATGTCGATCTTGTTAATGTTAACCTTGCTAATGTCAATCTTGTTAATGTCGAAGTTGTTAATGTCGATCGTGTTAATGTACATCTCGCTATTGTCGATCTCGCTAATGACGATCTTGTTAATGTCGATCTTGTTAAAGTCGATCTTGTTAATTACGATCTTGTTAATGTCGATCTTGTTAATGTCGATCATGTTAATATTGATCTTTTTAATGGCGATCTCGCAAATGTCGATCTTGTTAATATCGATCTCGTTAATGCCGATCTCACTAATGTCGACCTTGCTAATGTCGATCTTGTTAATGTCGATCTCGTTAATGTCGGTCTTGTTAACGTCAATCTTGTTAATGTCGATCTTATTCATGTCGATCTTGTTAATGTCGATCTTGTTAATGTCGATCTCGCTAATGTCGATCAACTTAATGTCGATTTCACTAATGTCGATCTTGTTAATGACGATGTTGTTAATGTCGACCTTGCTAATGTCGATCTCACTAATGTCGATCTCGCTAATGTCGATCATGTTATTGTCGATCTCGTTAATGTCGATCATGTTAATGACGATGTTGTTAATATTGATCTTTTTAATGGCGATCTCGCAAATGTCGATCTTGTTAATATCGATCTCGTTAATGCCGATCTCACTAATGTCGACCTTGCTAATGTCGATCTTGTTAATGTCGATCTCGTTAATGTCGGTCTTGTTAACGTCAATCTTGTTAATGTCGATCTTATTCATGTCGATCTTGTTAATGTCGATCTTGTTAATGTCGATCTCGCTAATGTCGATCAACTTAATGTCGATTTCACTAATGTCGATCTTGTTAATGACGATGTTGTTAATGTCGACCTTGCTAATGTCGATCTCACTAATGTCGATCTCGCTAATGTCGATCATGTTATTGTCGATCTCGTTAATGTCGATCATGTTAATGTCGATCTTGTTAATGTTGATCTTGTTAATGTCGATCTTGTTGATATCGATCTCGCTAATGTCGATCTTGTTAATGTAGATCTTGTTAATGTTGATCTTGTTAATGTCGATCCTGTTAATGTCGATCTCGTTAATGTTGATCTCGCTAATGTCGACCTTGCTAATGTCGATCTCGCTAATGTCGACCTTGCTAATGTCGACCTTGCTAATGTCGATCTTGTTAATGTCGATCTTATTCATGTCGATCTTGTTAATGTTGATCTTGTTAATGTCGATCTTGTTGATATCGATCTCGCTAATGTCGATCTTGTTAATGTAGATCTTGTTAATGTTGATCTTGTTAATGTCGATCCTGTTAATGTCGATCTCGTTAATGTTGATCTCGCTAATGTCGACCTTGCTAATGTCGATCTTGTTAATGTCGATCTCGCTAATGTCGACCTTGCTAATGTCGACCTTGCTAATGTCGATCTTGTTAATGTCGATCTTATTCATGTCGATCTTGTTAATGTCGATCTTGTTAATGTCGATCTCGCTAATGTCGATCTCGCAAATGTCGATTTCACTAATGTCGATCTTGTTAATGACGATGTTGTTAATGTCGACCTTGCTAATGTCGATCTCACTAATGTCGATCTCGCTAATGTCGATCATGTTATTGTCGATCTCGTTAATGTCGATCATGTTAATGGCGATCTTGTTAATGTTGATCTTGTTAATGTCGATCTTGTTGATATCGATCTCGCTAATGTCGATCTTGTTAATGTAGATCTTGTTAATGTCGATCTTGTTAATGTAGATCTTGTTAATGTTGATCTTGTTAATGTTGATCGTGTTAATGTCGATCCTGTTAATGTCGATCTCGTTAATGTCGATCTCACTAATGATGATCTTGTTAATGTTGATCTCGCTAATGTCGATTTGTTAATGACGATGTTGTTAATGTCGATCTCGCTAATGACGATCTTGTTAATGTCGATCTTGTTAAAGTCGATCTTGTTAATTACGATCTTGTTAATGTCGATCTTGTTAATGTCGATCTTGTTAATATTGATCTTTTTAATGGCGATCTCGCAAATGTCGATCTTGTTAATATCGATCTCGCAAATGTCGATTTCACTAATGTCGATCTTGTTAATGACGATGTTGTTAATGTCGACCTTGCTAATGTCGATCTCACTAATGTCGATCTCGCTAATGTCAATCATGTTATTGTCGATCTCGTTAATGTCGATCATGTTAATGTCGATCTTGTTAATGTTGATCTTGTTAATGTCGATCTTGTTGATATCGATCTCGCTAATGTCGATCTTGTTAATGTAGATCTTGTTAATGTTGATCTTGTTAATGTCGACCTTGCTAATATCGATCTTGTTAATGTCGATCTTGTTAATGTCGATCTCGCTAATGTCAATGTTGTTAATGTTGGTCTCGTTAATGTCGATCTTGTTAATGTCGATCTCACTAATGTCGATCTCGCTAATGTCGATCTTGTTAATGTCAATCTTGTTAATGACGATCTCGTTAATGTCGATCTTGTTAATGTTAACCTTGCTAATGTCAATCTTGTTAATGTCGAAGTTGTTAATGTCGATCGTGTTAATGTACATCTCGCTATTGTCGATCTCGCTAATGACGATCTTGTTAATGTCGATCTTGTTAAAGTCGATCTTGTTAATTACGATCTTGTTAATGTCGATCTTGTTAATGTCGATCTTGTTAATATTGATCTTTTTAATGGCGATCTCGCAAATGTCGATCTTGTTAATATCGATCTCGTTAATGCCGATCTCACTAATGTCGACCTTGCTAATGTCGATCTTGTTAATGTCGATCTCGTTAATGTCGGTCTTGTTAACGTCAATCTTGTTAATGTCGATCTTATTCATGTCGATCTTGTTGATATCGATCTCGCTAATGTCGATCTTGTTAATGTAGATCTTGTTAATGTTGATCTTGTTAATGTCGATCTTGTTAATGTAGATCTTGTTAATGTTGATCTTGTTAATGTTGATCGTGTTAATGTCGATCCTGTTAATGTCGATCTCGTTAATGTCGATCTCACTAATGATGATCTTGTTAATGTTGATCTCGCTAATGTCGATCTTGTTAATGACGATGTTGTTAATGTCGATCTCGCTAATGTCGATCTCGTTAATGTCAATCTCGCTAATGTCGATCTCGTTAATGTCGATCTCGCTAATGTCGATCTTGTTAATGACGATGTTGTTAATGTCGATCTTGCTAATGTCGATCTCGTTAATGTCAATCTCGCTAATGTCGATCTCGTTAATGTCGATCTCGCTAATGTCGATCTCGCTAACGTCGATCTTGTTAATGACGATGTTGTTAATGTCGATCTCGCTAATGTCGATCTCGTTAATGTCAATCTCGCAAATGTCGATCTTGTTAATATCGATCTCGTTAATGCCGATCTCACTAATGTCGATCTTGCTAATGACGATCTTGTTAATGTCGACCTTGCTAATATCGATCTTGTTAATGTCGATCTTGTTAATGTCGATCTCGCTAATGTCAATGTTGTTAATGTTGGTCTCGTTAATGTCGATCTTGTTAATGTCGATCTCACTAATGTCGATCTCGCTAATGTCGATCTTGTTAATGTCAATCTTGTTAATGTCGATCTCGCTAATGTCGATCTTGTTAATGACGATCTCGTTAATGTCGATCTTGTTAATGTTAATCTTGCTAATGTCAATCTTGTTAATGTCGAAGTTGTTAATGTCGATCGTGTTAATGTACATCTCGCTATTGTCGATCTCGCTAATGACGATCTTGTTAATGTCGATCTTGTTAAAGTCGATCTTGTTAATTACGATCTTGTTAATGTCGATCTTGTTAATGTCGATCTTGTTAATATTGATCTTTTTAATGGCGATCTCGCAAATGTCGATCTTGTTAATATCGATCTCGCAAATGTCGATTTCACTAATGTCGATCTCGCTAATGTCGATCTCGCTAACGTCGATCTTGTTAATGACGATGTTGTTAATGTCGATCTCGCTAATGTCGATCTCGTTAATGTCAATCTCGCAAATGTCGATCTTGTTAATATCGACCTCGTTAATGTCGATCTCACTAATGTCGATCTTGCTAATGACGATCTTGTTAATGTCGACCTTGCTAATATCGATCTTGTTAATGTCGATCTTGTTAATGTCGATCTCGCTAATGTCAATGTTGTTAATGTTGGTCTCGTTAATGTCGATCTTGTTAATGTCGATCTCACTAATGTCGATCTCGCTAATGTCGATCTTGTTAATGTCAATCTTGTTAATGTCGATCTCGCTAATGTCGATCTTGTTAATGACGATCTCGTTAATGTCGATCTTGTTAATGTTAATCTTGCTAATGTCAATCTTGTTAATGTCGAAGTTGTTAATGTCGATCGTGTTAATGTCAATCTCGCTAATGTCGATCTCGTTAATGTCGATCTCGCTAATGTCGATCTCGCTAACGTCGATCTTGTTAATGACGATGTTGTTAATGTCGATCTCGCTAATGTCGATCTCGTTAATGTCGATCTCGCTAATGTCGATCTCGCTAACGTCGATCTTGTTAATGACGATGTTGTTAATGTCGATCTTGTTAATGACGATTTCGCTAATGTCGATCTTGTTAATGTCGATCTTGTTAATGTCGATCTTGTTAATGTCGATGTTGTAAATGTCGATCTTGTTAATGTCGTTCTCGCTAATGTCGATCTCACTAATGTCGATCTTGTTAATTTCGATCTCGCTAATGTCGATCTCACTAATGTCGATCTCGCTAATGTTGATCTCGCTAATGTTGATCTTGTTAATGTCGATCTCGCTAATGTCGATCTCGTTAATGTCGATCTCGCTAATGTCGATCTCGCTAATGTCGATCAACTTAATGTCGATTTCACTAATGTCGATCTTGTTAATGACAATGTTGTTAATGTCGACCTTGCTAATGTCGATCTCACTAATGTCGATCTCGCTAATGTCGATCATGTTAATGTCGATCTTGTTAATGTTGATCTTGTTAATGTCGATCTCGCTAATGTCGATCTTGTTAATGACGATCTCGTTAATGTCGATCTTGTTAATGTTAATCTTGCTAATGTCAATCTTGTTAATGTTAATCTTGCTAATGTCAATCTTGTTAATGTCGAAGTTGTTAATGTCGATCGTGTTAATGTCAATCTCGCTAATGTCGATCTCGTTAATGTCGATCTCGCTAATGTCGATCTTGCTAACGTCGATCTTGTTAATGACGATGTTGTTAATGTCGATCTCGCTAATGTCGATCTCGTTAATGTCAATCTCGCTAATGTCGATCTCGTTAATGTCGATCTCGCTAATGTCGATCTCGCTAACGTCGATCTTGTTAATGACGATGTTGTTAATGTCGATCTTGTTAATGACGATTTCGCTAATGTCGATCTTGTTAATGTCGATCTTGTTAATGTCGATCTTGTTAATGTCGATGTTGTAAATGTCGATCTTGTTAATGTCGTTCTCGCTAATGTCGATCTCACTAATGTCGATCTTGTTAATTTCGATCTCGCTAATGTCGATCTCACTAATGTCGATCTCGCTAATGTTGATCTCGCTAATGTTGATCTTGTTAATGTCGATCTCGCTAATGTCGATCTCGTTAATGTCGATCTCGCTAATGTCGATCTCGCTAATGTCGATCAACTTAATGTCGATTTCACTAATGTCAATCTTGTTAATGACAATGTTGTTAATGTCGACCTTGCTAATGTCGATCTCACTAATGTCGATCTCGCTAATGTCGATCATGTTAATGTCGATCTTGTTAATGTTGATCTTGTTAATGTCGATCTTGTTGATATCGATCTCGCTAATGTCGATCTTGTTAATGTAGATCTTGTTAATGTTGATCTTGTTAATGTTGATCGTGTTAATGTCGATCCTGTTAATGTCGATCTCGTTAATGTCGATCTCACTAATGATGATCTTGTTAATGTTGATCTCGCTAATGTCGATCTTGTTAATGACGATGTTGTTAATGTCGATCTCGCTAATGTCGATCTCGTTAATGTCAATCTCGCTAATGTCGATCTCGTTAATGTCGATCTCGCTAATGTCGATCTCGCTAACGTCGATCTTGTTAATGACGATGTTGTTAATGTCGATCTCGCTAATGTCGATCTCGCTAATGTCGATCTCGCTAATGTCGATCTCGCTAATGTCGATCATGTTAATGACGATCTTGTTAATGTCTATCTCGTTAATGTCGATCTCATTAATTTTGATCTTGTTAATGTCAATCTTGATAATGTCGTACTTGCTAATGTCGATCTTGCTAATGTCGATCTTGTTAATGTCGATGTTGTTAATGTTGATCTTTTTAATGTCGATCTCGCAAATGTCGATCTTGTTAATATCGATCTCGTTAATTCCGATCTCACTAATGTCGATCTTGCTAATGACGATCTTGTTCATGTCGATCTTGTTCATGTCGATCTTGTTAATGTCGATCTCGCAAATGTCGATTTCACTAATGTCGATCTTGTTAATGACGATGTTGTTAATGTCAATCTTGTTAATGTCGATCTTGTTAATGTCGATGTTGTTAATGTCGATCTCGAAAATGTCGATTTCACTAATGTCGATCTTGTTAATGACGATCTTGTTAATGTCGACCTTGCTAATATCGATCTTGTTAATGTCGATCTGGCTAATGTCGATGTTGTTAATGTTGATCTTGTTAATGTCGATGTCGCAAATGTCGATTTCACTAATGTCGATCTTGTTAATGACGATGTTGTTAATGTCAATCTTGTTAATGTCAATCTTGTTAATGTCGATGTTGTTAATGTCGATCTCGCAAATGTCGATTTCACTAATGTCGATCTTGTTAATGACGATGTTGTTAATGTCAATCTTGTTAATGTCGATCTTGTTAATGTCGATGTTGTTAATGTCGATCTCGCAAATGTCGATTTCACTAATGTCGATCTTGTTAATGACGATCTTGTTAATGTCGACCTTGCTAATATCGATCTTGTTAATGTCGATCTGGCTAATGTCGATGTTGTTAATGTTGATCTTGTTAATGTCGATGTCGCAAATGTCGATTTCACTAATGTCGATCTTGTTAATGACGATGTTGTTAATGTCAATCTTGTTAATGTCGATCTTGTTAATGTCGATGTTGTTAATGTCGATCTCGCAAATGTCGATTTCACTAATGTCGATCTTGTTAATGACGATCTTGTTAATGTCGACCTTGCTAATATCGATCTTGTTAATGTCGATCTTGTTAATGTCGATCTCGCTAATGTCAATGTTGTTAATGTTGGTCTCGTTAATGTCGATCTTGTTAATGTCGATCTCACTAATGTCGATCTCGCTAATGTCGATCTTGTTAATGTCAATCTTGTTAATGTCGATCTCGCTAATGTCGATCTTGTTAATGAAGATCTCGTTAATGTCGATCTTGTTAATGCTAATCTTGCTAATGTCAATCTTGTTAATGTCGAAGTTGTTAATGTCGATCTCGTTAATGTACATCTCGCTATTGTCGATCTCGCTAATGACGATCTTGTTAATGTCGATCTTGTTAAAGTCGATCTTGTTAATTACGATCTTGTTAATGTCGATCTTGTTAATGTCGATCTTGTTAATATTGATCTTTTTAATGGCGATCTCGCAAATGTCGATCTTGTTAATATCGATCTCGTTAATGCCGATCTCACTAATGTCGATCTTGCTAATGACGATCTTGTTAATGTCAACCTTGCTAATATTGCTCTTGTTAATGTCGATCTTGTTAATGTCGATCTCGCTAATGTCAATGTTGTTAATGTTGGTCTCGTTAATGTCGATCTTGTTAATGTCGATCTCACTAATGTCGATCTCGCTAATGTCGATCTTGTTAATGTCAATCTTGTTAATGTCGATCTCGCTAATGTCGATCTTGTTAATGACGATCTCGTTAATGTCGATCTTGTTAATGTTAATCTTGCTAATGTCAATCTTGTTAATGTCGAAGTTGTTAATGTCGATCGTGTTAATGTACATCTCGCTATTGTCGATCTCGCTAATGACGATCTTGTTAATGTCGATCTTGTTAAAGTCGATCTTGTTAATTACGATCTTGTTAATGTCGATCTTGTTAATGTCGATCTTGTTCATATTGATCTTTTTAATGGCGATCTCGCAAATGTCGATCTTGTTAATATCGATCTCGTTAATGCCAATCTCACTAATGTCGATCTTGCTAATGACGATCTTGTTAATGTCGATCTTGTTAATGTCGATCTTGTTCATGTCGATCTTGTTAATGTTGATCTTGTTAATGTCGATCTCGCAAATGTCGATCTCGCTAATGTCAATCCTGTTAATGTCGATCTCGCAAATGTCGATTTCTCTAATGTCGATCATGTTAATGTCGATCTCGCTAATATCGATCTTGTTAATGTTGATCTCGCTAATGTCGATCTCGCTAATGTCGATCTTGTTAATGTCGATCTCGCAAATGTCGATTTCTCTAATGTCGATCTTGTTAATGACGATCTCGTTAATGTCGATCTTGTTAATGTCGATGTTGTTAATGACGATCTTGTTATTGACGATGTTGTTAATGTCGATCTCGCTAATGTCGATCTTGTTAATGACGATATTGTTAATGTCGATCTCGTTAATGTCGATCTCGCTAATGTTGATCTTGTTAATGTCGATGTTGTTAATGTTGATCTTCTTAATGTTGATCTTGTTAATATCGATCTCGCTATTGTCGATCTTGTTAATGTCGATGTTGTTAATGTTGATCTTGTTAATGTTGATCTTGTTAATGTTGATCTCGCTAATGTTGATCTTGTTAATGTCGATCTTGTTAATGACGATCTCGTTAATGTCGATCTTGTTAATGTTAATCTTGCTAATGTTGATCTTGTTCATGTCGATCTTGTTAATGACTATTTGTTAATGTCGATCTCGCTAATGTCGATCTTGTTAATGACGATATTGTTAATGTCAATCTCGCTAATGTCGATCTTGTTAATGTCGATCTTGTTAATGACGATCTCGTTAATGTCGATCTTGTTAATGTTAATCTTGCTAATGTCGATCTTGTTCATGTTGATCTTGTTAATGACTATTTGTTAATGTCGATCTCGCTAATGTCGATCTTGTTAATGACGATCTCGTTAATGTCGATCTCGCTAATGTCGATCTCGCTAATGTCGATCTTGTTAATGACGATATTGTTAATGTCTATCTCGTTAATGTCGATCTCATTAATTTTGATCTTGTTAATGTCAATCTTGATAATGTCGTACTTGCTAATGTCGATCTTGCTAATGTCGATCTTGTTAATGTCGATGTTGTTAATGTTGATCTTTTTAATGTCGATCTCGCAAATGTTGATCTTGTTAATATCGATCTCGTTAATGCCGATCTCACTAATGTCGATCTTGCTAATGACGATCTTGTTCATGTCGATCTTGTTCATGTCGATCTTGTTAATGTCGATCTCGCAAATGTCGATTTCACTAATGTCGATCTTGTTAATGACGATGTTGTTAATGTCAATCTTGTTAATGACGATCTTGTTAATGTCGATGTTGTTAATGTCGATCTCGCAAATGTCGATTTCACTAATGTCGATCTTGTTAATGACGATCTCGTTAATGTCGACCTTGCTAATATCGATCTTGTTAATGTCGATCTGGCTAATGTCGATGTTGTTAATGTTGATCTTTTTAATGTCGATCTCGCAAATGTCGATCTTGTTAATATCGATCTCGTTAATGCCGATCTCACTAATGTCGATCTTGCTAATGACGATCTTGTTCATGTCGATCTTGTTCATGTCGATCTTGTTAATGTCGATGTCGCAAATGTCGATTTCACTAATGTCGATCTTGTTAATGACGATGTTGTTAATGTCAATCTTGTTAATGTCGATCTTGTTAATGTCGATGTTGTTAATGTCGATCTCGCAAATGTCGATTTCACTAATGTCGATCTTGTTAATGACGATCTTGTTAATGTCGACCTTGCTAATATCGATCTTGTTAATGTCGATCTTGTTAATGTCGATCTCGCTAATGTCAATGTTGTTAATGTTGGTCTCGTTAATGTCGATCTTGTTAATGTCGATCTCACTAATGTCAATCTCGCTAATGTCGATCTTGTTAATGTCAATCTTGTTAATGTCGATCTCGCTAATGTCGATCTTGTTAATGACGATCTCGTTAATGTCGATCTTGTTAATGTTAATCTTGCTAATGTCAATCTTGTTAATGTCGAAGTTGTTAATGTCGATCGTGTTAATGTACATCTCGCTATTGTCGATCTCGCTAATGACGATCTTGTTAATGACGATCTTGTTAATGTCGATCTTGTTAATATTGATCTTTTTAATGGCGATCTCGCAAATGTCGATCTTGTTAATATCGATCTCGTTAATGCCGATCTCACTAATGTCGACCTTGCTAATGTCGATCTTGTTAATGTCGATCTCGTTAATGTCGGTCTTGTTAACGTCAATCTTGTTAATGTCGATCTTATTCATGTCGATCTTGTTAATGTCGATCTTGTTAATGTCGATCTCGCTAGTGTCGATCAACTTAATGTCGATTTCACTAATATCGATCTTCTTAATGACGATGTTGTTAATGTCGACCTTGCTAATGTCGATCTCACTAATGTCGATCTCGCTAATGTCGATCATGTTATTGTCGATCTCGTTAATGTCGATCATGTTAATGTCGATCGTGTTAATGTTGATCTTGTTAATGTCGATCTTGTTGATATCGATCTCGCTAATGTCGATCTTGTTAATGTAGATCTTGTTAATGTTGATCTTGTTAATGTCGATCTTGTTAATGTAGATCTTGTTAATGTTGATCTTGTTAATGTTGATCGTGTTAATGTCGATCCTGTTAATGTCGATCTCGTTAATGTCGATCTCACTAATGTCGACCTTGCTAATGTCGATCTTGTTAATGTCGATCTCGTTAATGTCGGTCTTGTTAACGTCAATCTTGTTAATGTCGATCTTATTCATGTCGATCTTGTTAATGTCGATCTCGTTAATGTCGATCTCGCTAATGTCGATCAACTTAATGTCGATTTCACTAATGTCGATCTTGTTAATGACGATGTTGTTAATGTCGACCTTGCTAATGTCAATCTCACTAATGTCGATCTCGCTAATGTCGATCATGTTAATGTCGATCTCGTTAATGTCGATCATGTTAATGTCGATCTTGTTAATGTCAATCTTGTTAATGTCGATCTCGCTAATGTCGATCTTGTTAATGTAGATCTTGTTAATGTTGATCTTGTTAATGTCGATCTTGTTAATGTAGATCTTGTTAATGTTGATCTTGTTAATGTTGATCGTGTTAATGTCGATCCTGTTAATGTCGATCTCGTTAATGTCGATCTCACTAATGATGATCTTGTTAATGTTGATCTCGCTAATGTCGATCTTGTTAATGACGATGTTGTTAATGTCGATCTCGCTAATGTCGATCTCGTTAATGTCAATCTCGCTAATGTCGATCTCGTTAATGTCGATCTCGCTAATGTCGATCTTGTTAATGACGATGTTGTTAATGTCGATCTCGCTAATGTCGATCTCGTTAATGTCAATCTCGCAAATGTCGATCTTGTTAATATCGATCTCGCAAATGTCGATTTCACTAATGTCGATCTTGTTAATGACGATCTTGTTAATGTCGACCTTGCTAATATCGATCTTGTTAATGTCGATCTTGTTAATGTCGATCTCGCTAATGTCAATGTTGTTAATGTTGGTCTCGTTAATGTCGATCTTGTTAATGTCGATCTCACTAATGTCGATCTCGCTAATGTCGATCTTGTTAATGTCAATCTTGTTAATGTCGATCTCGCTAATGTCGATCTTGTTAATGACGATCTCGTTAATGTCGATCTTGTTAATGTTAATCTTGCTAATGTCAATCTTGTTAATGTCGAAGTTGTTAATGTCGATCGTGTTAATGTACATCTCGCTATTGTCGATCTCGCTAATGACGATCTTGTTAATGTCGATCTTGTTAAAGTCGATCTTGTTAATTACGATCTTGTTAATGTCGATCTTGTTAATGTCGATCTTGTTAATATTGATCTTTTTAATGGCGATCTCGCAAATGTCGATCTTGTTAATATCGATCTCGCAAATGTCGATTTCACTAATGTCGATCTTGTTAATGACGATCTTGTTAATGTCGACCTTGCTAATATCGATCTTGTTAATGTCGATCTTGTTAATGTCGATCTCGCTAATGTCAATGTTGTTAATGTTGGTCTCGTTAATGTCGATCTTGTTAATGTCGATCTCACTAATGTCGATCTCGCTAATGTCGATCTTGTTAATGTCAATCTTGTTAATGTCGATCTCGCTAATGTCGATCTTGTTAATGACGATCTCGTTAATGTCGATCTTGTTAATGTTAATCTTGCTAATGTCAATCTTGTTAATGTCGAAGTTGTTAATGTCGATCGTGTTAATGTACATCTCGCTATTGTCGATCTCGCTAATGACGATCTTGTTAATGTCGATCTTGTTAAAGTCGATCTTGTTAATTACGATCTTGTTAATGTCGATCTTGTTAATGTCGATCTTGTTAATATTGATCTTTTTAATGGCGATCTCGCAAATGTCGATCTTGTTAATATCGATCTCGCAAATGTCGATTTCACTAATGTCGATCTTGTTAATGACGATCTTGTTAATGTCGACCTTGCTAATATCGATCTTGTTAATGTCGATCTTGTTAATGTCGATCTCGCTAATGTCAATGTTGTTAATGTTGGTCTCGTTAATGTCGATCTTGTTAATGTCGATCTCACTAATGTCGATCTCGCTAATGTCGATCTTGTTAATGTCAATCTTGTTAATGTCGATCTCGCTAATGTCGATCTTGTTAATGACGATCTCGTTAATGTCGATCTTGTTAATGTTAATCTTGCTAATGTCAATCTTGTTAATGTTAATCTTGCTAATGTCAATCTTGTTAATGTCGAAGTTGTTAATGTCGATCGTGTTAATGTACATCTCGCTATTGTCGATCTCGCTAATGACGATCTTGTTAATGTCGATCTTGTTAAAGTCGATCTTGTTAATTACGATCTTGTAAATGTCGATCTTGTTAATGTCGATCTTGTTAATATTGATCTTTTTAATGGCGATCTCGCAAATGTCGATCTTGTTAATATCGATCTCGTTAATGCCGATCTCGTTAATGTCGGTCTTGTTAACGTCAATCTTGTTAATGTCGATCTTATTCATGTCGATCTTGTTAATGTCGATCTTGTTAATATTGATCTTTTTAATGCCGATCTCACTAATGTCGACCTTGCTAATGTCGATCTCACTAATGTCGATCTCGCTAATGTCGATCATGTTATTGTCGATCTCGTTAATGTCGATCATGTTAATGTCGATCTTGTTAATGTTGATCTTGTTAATGTCGATCTTGTTGATATCGATCTCGCTAATGTCGATCTTGTTAATGTAGATCTTGTTAATGTTGATCTTGTTAATGTTGATCGTGTTAATGTCGATCCTGTTAATGTCGATCTCGTTAATGTCGATCTCACTAATGATGATCTTGTTAATGTTGATCTCGCTAATGTCGATCTTGTTAATGACGATGTTGTTAATGTCGATCTCGCTAATGTCGATCTCGTTAATGTCAATCTCGCTAATGTCGATCTCGTTAATGTCGATCTCGCTAATGTCGATCTTGTTAATGACGATGTTGCTAATGTCGATCTCGCTAATGTCGATCTCGTTAATGTCAATCTCGCTAACGTTGATCTTGTTAATGACGATGTTGTTAATGTCGATCTCGCTAATGTCGATCTCGTTAATGTCAATCTCGCAAATGTCGATCTTGTTAATATCGATCTCGTTAATGCCGATCTCACTAATGTCGATCTTGCTAATGACGATCTTGTTAATGTCGATCTTGCTAATATCGATCTTGTTAATGTCGATCTTGTTAATGTCGATCTCGCTAATGTCAATGTTGTTAATGTTGGTCTCGTTAATGTCGATCTTGTTAATGTCGATCTCACTAATGTCGATCTCGCTAATGTCGATCTTGTTAATGTCAATCTTGTTAATGTCGATCTCGCTAATGTCGATCTTGTTAATGACGATCTCGTTAATGTCGATCTTGTTAATGTTAATCTTGCTAATGGCAATCTTGTTAATGTCGAAGTTGTTAATGTCGATCGTGTTAATGTACATCTCGCTATTGTCGATCTCGCTAATGACGATCTTGTTAATGTCGATCTTGTTAAAGTCGATCTTGTTAATTACGATCTTTTTAATGTCGATCTTGTTAATGTCGATCTTGTTAATATTGATCTTTTTAATGGCGATCTCGCAAATGTCGATCTTGTTAATATCGATCTCGCAAATGTCGATTTCACTAATGTCGATCTTGTTAATGACGATCTTGTTAATGTCGACCTTGCTAATATCGATCTTGTTAATGTCGATCTCGCTAATGTCGATCTCGCTAATGTCAATGTTGTTAATGTTGGTCTCGTTAATGTCGATCTTGTTAATGTCGATCTCACTAATGTCGATCTCGCTAATGTCGATCTTGTTAATGTCAATCTTGTTAATGTCGATCTCGCTAATGTCGATCTTGTTAATGACGATCTCGTTAATGTCGATCTTGTTAATGTTAATCTTGCTAATGTCAATCTTGTTAATGTCGAAGTTGTTAATGTCGATCGTGTTAATGTACATCTCGCTATTGTCGATCTCGCTAATGACGATCTTGTTAATGTCGATCTTGTTAAAGTCGATCTTGTTAATTACGATCTTGTTAATGTCGATCTTGTTAATGTCGATCTTGTTAATATTGATCTTTTTAATGGCGATCTCGCAAATGTCGATCTTGTTAATATCGATCTCGTTAATGCCGATCTCACTAATGTCGACCTTGCTAATGTCGATCTTGTTAATGTCGATCTCGTTAATGTCGGTCTTGTTAATGTCAATCTTGTTAATGTCGATCTTATTCATGTCGATCTTGTTAATGTCGATCTTGTTAATGTCGATCTCGCTAATGTCGATCAACTTAATGTCGATTTCACTAATGTCGATCTTGTTAATGACAATATTGTTAATGTCGACCTTGCTAATGTCGATCTCACTAATGTCGATCTCGCTAATGTCGATCATGTTATTGTCGATCTCGTTAATGTCGATCATGTTAATGTCGATCTTGTTAATGTTGATCTTGTTAATGTCGATCTTGTTGATATCGATCTCGCTAATGTCGATCTTGTTAATGTAGATCTTGTTAATGTTGATCTTGTTAATGTTGATCTTGTTAATGTAGATCTTGTTAATGTTGATCTTGTTAATGTTGATCGTGTTAATGTCGATCCTGTTAATGTCGATCTCGTTAATGTCGATCTCACTAATAATGATCTTGTTAATGTTGATCTCGCTAATGTCGATCTTGTTAATGACGATGTTGTTAATGTCGATCTCGCTAATGTCGATCTCGTTAATGTCAATCTCGCTAATGTCGATCTCGTTAATGTCAATGTTGTTAATGTCGATCTTGTTAATGACGATGTTGTTAATGTCGATCTCGCTAATGTCGATCTCGTTAATGTCAATCTCGCAAATGTCGATCTTGTTAATATCGATCTCGTTAATGCCGATCTCACTAATGTCGATCTTGCTAATGACGATCTTGTTAATGTCGACCTTGCTAATATCGATCTTGTTAATGTCGATCTTGTTAATGTCGATCTCGCTAATGTCAATGTTGTTAATGTTGGTCTCGTTAATGTCGATCTTGTTAATGTCGATCTCACTAATGTCGATCTCGCTAATGTCGATCTTGTTAATGTCAATCTTGTTAATGTCGATCTCGCTAATGTCGATCTTGTTAATGACGATCTCGTTAATGTCGATCTTGTTAATGTTAATCTTGCTAATGTCAATCTTGTTAATGTCGAAGTTGTTAATGTCGATCGTGTTAATGTACATCTCGCTATTGTCGATCTCGCTAATGACGATCTTGTTAATGTCGATCTTGTTAAAGTCGATCTTGTTAATTACGATCTTGTTAATGTCGATCTTGTTAATGTCGATCTTGTTAATATTGATCTTTTTAATGGCGATCTCGCAAATGTCGATCTTGTTAATATCGATCTCGTTAATGCCGATCTCGCTAATGTCGATCTTGTTAATGTCGATCTCGTTAATGTCGGTCTTGTTAACGTCAATCTTGTTAATGTCGATCTTATTCATGTCGATCTTGTTAATGTCGATCTTGTTAATGTCGATCTCGCTAATGTCGATCAACTTAATGTCGATTTCACTAATGTCGATCTTGTTAATGACGATGTTGTTAATGTCGACCTTGCTAATGTCGATCTCACTAATGTCGATCTCGCTAATGTCGATCATGTTATTGTCGATCTCGTTAATGTCGATCATGTTAATGTCGATCTTGTTAATGTTGATCTTGTTAATGTCGATCTTGTTGATATCGATCTCGCTAATGTCGATCTTGTTAATGTCGATCTTGTTAATGTAGATCTTGTTAATGTTGATCTTGTTAATGTTGATCGTGTTAATGTCGATCCTGTTAATGTCGATCTCGTTAATGTCGATCTCACTAATGATGATCTTGTTAATGTTGATCTCGCTAATGTCGATCTTGTTAATGACGATGTTGTTAATGTCGATCTCGCTAATGTCGATCTCGTTAATGTCAATCTCGCTAATGTCGATCTCGTTAATGTCGATCTCGCTAATGTCGATCTTGTTAATGACGATGTTGTTAATGTCGATCTCGCTAATGTCGATCTCACTAATGATGATCTTGTTAATGTTGATCTCGCTAATGTCGATCTTGTTAATGACGATGTTGTTAATGTCGATCTCGCTAATGTCGATCTCGTTAATGTCAATCTCGCTAATGTCGATCTCGTTAATGTCGATCTCGCTAATGTCGATCTTGTTAATGACGATGTTGTTAATGTCGATCTCGCTAATGTCGATCTCGTTAATGTCAATCTCGCTAATGTCGATCTCGTTAATGTCGATCTCGCTAATGTCGATCTCGCTAACGTCGATCTTGTTAATGACGATGTTGTTAATGTCGATCTCGCTAATGTCGATCTCGTTAATGTCAATCTCGCTAATGTCGATCTCGTTAATGTCGATCTCGCTAATGTCGATCTCGCTAACGTCGATCTTGTTAATGACGATGTTGTTAATGTCGATCTCGCTAATGACGATCTCGCTAATGTCGATCTTGTTAATGACGATCTCGCTAATGTTGATCTTGTTAATGTCGATCTTGTTAATGTCGATCTTGTTAATGTCGATGTTGTAAATGTCGATCTTGTTAATGTCGTTCTCGCTAATGTCGATCTCACTAATGTCGATCTTGTTAATTTCGATCTCGCTAATGTCGATCTCGCTAATGTCGATCTCGTTAATGTCGATCTCGCTAATGTCGATCTCGCTAATGTCGATCTTGTTAATGACGATCTCGCTAATGTCGATGTTGTTAATGCCGATCTCGTTAATGTCGATCTCGTTAATGTCGATCTCACTAATGACGATCTTGTTAATGTTGATCTCGCTAATGTCGATCTTGTTAATGACGATGTTGTTAATGTTGATCTCACTAATGTCGATCTCACTAATGTCGTTCTCGCTAATGTCGATCTCTTTAATGTCGATCTCGCTAATGTCGATCTCGCTAATGTCGATCTCGTTAATGTCAATCTCACTAATGTCGATCTCGTTAATGTCGATCTCGCTAATGTCGATCATGTTATTGTCGATCTCGCTAATGTCGATCATGTTAATGTCGATCTTGTTAATGTTGAGCTTGTTAATGTCGATCTTGTTGATATCGATCTCGCTAATGTCGATCTTGTTAATGTAGATCTTGTTAATGTTGATCTTGTTAATGTTGATCTTGTTAATGTAGATCTTGTTAATGTTGATCTTGTTAATGTTGATCGTGTTAATGTCGATCCTGTTAATGTCGATCTCGTTAATGTCGATCTCACTAATAATGATCTTGTTAATGTTGATCTCGCTAATGTCGATCTTGTTAATGACGATGTTGTTAATGTCGATCTCGCTAATGTCGATCTCGTTAATGTCAATCTCGCTAATGTCGATCTCGTTAATGTCAATGTTGTTAATGTCGATCTTGTTAATGACGATGTTGTTAATGTCGATCTCGCTAATGTCGATCTCGTTAATGTCAATCTCGCAAATGTCGATCTTGTTAATATCGATCTCGTTAATGCCGATCTCACTAATGTCGATCTTGCTAATGACGATCTTGTTAATGTCGACCTTGCTAATATCGATCTTGTTAATGTCGATCTTGTTAATGTCGATCTCGCTAATGTCAATGTTGTTAATGTTGGTCTCGTTAATGTCGATCTTGTTAATGTCGATCTCACTAATGTCAATCTCGCTAATGTCGATCTTGTTAATGTCAATCTTGTTAATGTCGATCTCGCTAATGTCGATCTTGTTAATGACGATCTCGTTAATGTCGATCTTGTTAATGTTAATCTTGCTAATGTCAATCTTGTTAATGTCGAAGTTGTTAATGTCGATCGTGTTAATGTACATCTCGCTATTGTCGATCTCGCTAATGACGATCTTGTTAATGTCTATCTTGTTAATGTCGATCTTGTTAATTACGATCTTGTTAATGTCGATCTTGTTAATGTCGATCTTGTTAATATTGATCTTTTTAATGGCGATCTCGCAAATGTCGATCTTGTTAATATCGATCTCGTTAATGCCGATCTCACTAATGTCGACCTTGCTAATGTCGATCTTGTTAATGTCGATCTCGTTAATGTCGGTCTTGTTAACGTCAATCTTGTTAATGTCGATCTTATTCATGTCGATCTTGTTAATGTCGATCTTGTTAATGTCGATCTCGCTAATGTCGATCAACTTAATGTCGATTTCACTAATGTCGATCTTGTTAATGACGATGTTGTTAATGTCGACCTTGCTAATGTCGATCTCACTAATGTCGATCTCGCTAATGTCGATCATGTTATTGTCGATCTCGTTAATGTCGATCATGTTAATGTCGATCTTGTTAATGTTGATCTTGTTAATGTCGATCTTGTTGATATCGATCTCGCTAATGTCGATCTTGTTAATGTCGATCTTGTTAATGTAGATCTTGTTAATGTTGATCTTGTTAATGTTGATCGTGTTAATGTCGATCCTGTTAATGTCGATCTCGTTAATGTCGATCTCACTAATGATGATCTTGTTAATGTTGATCTCGCTAATGTCGATCTTGTTAATGACGATGTTGTTAATGTCGATCTCGCTAATGTCGATCTCGTTAATGTCAATCTCGCTAATGTCGATCTCGTTAATGTCGATCTCGCTAATGTCGATCTTGTTAATGACGATGTTGTTAATGTCGATCTCGCTAATGTCGATCTCGTTAATGTCAATCTCGCTAATGTCGATCTCGTTAATGTCGATCTCGCTAATGTTGATCTCGCTAACGTCGATCTTGTTAATGACGATGTTGTTAATGTCGATCTCGCTAATGTCGATCTCGTTAATGTCAATCTCGCTAATGTCGATCTCGTTAATGTCGATCTCGCTAATGTCGATCTCGCTAACGTCGATCTTGTTAATGACGATGTTGTTAATGTCGATCTCGCTAATGACGATCTCGCTAATGTCGATCTTGTTAATGACGATCTCGCTAATGTTGATCTTGTTAATGTCGATCTTGTTAATGTCGATCTTGTTAATGTCGATGTTGTAAATGTCGATCTTGTTAATGTCGTTCTCGCTAATGTCGATCTCACTAATGTCGATCTTGTTAATTTCGATCTCGCTAATGTCGATCTCGCTAATGTCGATCTCGTTAATGTCGATCTCGCTAATGTCGATCTCGCTAATGTCGATCTTGTTAATGACGATCTCGCTAATGTCGATGTTGTTAATGCCGATCTCGTTAATGTCGATCTCGTTAATGTCGATCTCGTTAATGTCGATCTCACTAATGACGATCTTGTTAATGTTGATCTCGCTAATGTCGATCTTGTTAATGACGATGTTGTTAATGTTGATCTCACTAATGTCGATCTCACTAATGTCGTTCTCGCTAATGTCGATCTCTTTAATGTCGATCTCGCTAATGTCGATCTCGCTAATGTCGATCTCGTTAATGTCAATCTCACTAATGTCGATCTCGTTAATGTCAATCTCGCTAATGTCGATCTTGTTAATGTCGATCTTGCTAATGTCAATGTTGCTAAAATTGATATTGCTTATGTTGATGTCGCTCATGCCCATTCCCTATTTGCCTGTCCATATTAAATAGGACACATTCCTGAATGGTCAGTTCCTATCCTTGGTCACACTGCAGCCATGTTTCTGTCATTCCAACGATATCATAACCACTCATGTCTGTTTGCACTGATGATTCATCTGTCTGTCTGTGACTGCTCCATGTGTTCCAACACACAGACAGCAAGAGAAACCAAATCAGCCTCCACGTCACTGGATTCATAGCACAGTGACATTAAAACCTCAAACTCCCTCACATTTTCATTACCAGACTGTACAAATAATAGGTATTGGACACCAAGTTTATAACAAACAAAAATTGCACTACAAAGAAAGCAAAATTAGCAGAACACATGAACTACAAAGTAATCGAAATTAATATCTACAATCTCAGTGCGATGTTCTTGATCACAAGTCCCCACTCTCATGCTGACAGACAGAGAGATATAGTTAAGCCATGATGTTCTTTTAGATAATAAAGGAATTGTAAGTTGTCAGTTTGGTAACTGTTTCAACGATAAATACCAGGCTTTCCTGAAATCCTTGGACAAAGGGCTGTATTCCCAGCAGATAGGATTGTCTCTCCAGTCAATGCAAACAGCTTCCCCAGCCTTCCGGAGAGGAGGTCAGTTCCCTCTAGCACACATCAGTCTTTTTGATCATTCCTCCCTTTTCCAAAAAGAAATCAAGTTCAATTCTGAACTGCAACTCTCAGTTCCAAACCAAAAATGAGGAAAAGAAAAGGAATGATGATCTCATCCCACAGCCAAAGGTGAATTGGCCATGCTAAATTACCCGTAGTGTTAGATGAAGGGGTAAAGGTAGGGGAATGGGTCTGGGTGGGTTGCTCTTTGGAAGGTCAGTATGGACTTGTTGGGCTGAAGGGCCTGTTTCCACACTGTACGGAAGCTAATCTAATCTGATCTAATCTCAACACACACTGAGGCAGAAAGTCGGACCTTTATTTTAGATGATGGCCCCAAATTGCTTTTGACTCCTGTTTTTTCTGCTTCACATTTGGCTTCTTTCTTTTTGCCTTTCTATCCTTGTCCCCACCTTCTCTGTCTGTCTGCACAGGTTGCCATTCTCCTGTCATTCTAGATTAAATCCTTCCTCATAGCACCCCCCACCCCAGAGTCAGTGGTCCTGGCTGTGTCCAGGTGTAAACTCTGTCCATTTTGTATGGATTTGCCCTTTCCTCAGACCTGGTCCCAGTGGCCCAGTCACTGCCTGCAGTGGGGTATGAGCATCTGTCTGGATGTGCTATCAGTGACTTGCTCAGCATCCACAGTGAATACAGCTGAAAGGCAGTTAGCCAAACATTGCAGCAGGACCCACTTCCTGCACACGTTGTCACCAGGAACAACTGAAGCTTCAATGGTGTGTCATATAGTACAGGAGCAACACATCACGAGTGTGAATGGAAAATAGATCGAAGATACCTCCCAGTCTCTTGGCTATAATGGCACACAGGTCTGGTCACTCTCTGTTTGAGAACTGCTGTTACTTACTTCACAGCTCCTTTCCCTGTGGTGGAGCAAAGACTAATTCTTACACAACAAGATGGTGGAAGGATAATATCAAAGACAAACAGCCCCCTTCTTCTCCACTCAGCTAATGTCTGAGTGACCAAACATCAGAAATGGGCGCTTGCTCTTCAGTAACCTTCCCACCTTTGCAGAGCTGCACCAAGCTCGCACGTTTTGATTTGACTCAGACTCGAGCTCAGCATCGACACTGTCCTCTTGGGATGTTTTCCCCAGTACACAAGCAGAACCCACTGCTCCCACAGCCACACCGGCATCTCTCTCAACTGACCTGCCTTCAGCTAGTTTGTACATGGCCCCAATCATAAAACAGTAATTATCACCTTGGAGGTTCTGCTGGTTAATTTGACACTAAGTCATAAAACTGACAGTGCAAAATCTCCTGCTTTGTCCTCACAATTTTCTTATTCATCCATGGGACATGGGCTTGCTGGCCATGCCAGCATTTATCGCCCATCCCTCGTTCCCCTTAAGATAATGGAGGTGAGCTCTCCTTTTATGAACCACTGCAGTGCATATGCTGTAGGTTGACCCACAGGCAGGAAGTAGTTTTTTTTCATTTATTCACAGGATATGGGCATCACTGGCCAGGCCAGCAGATATTGCCCATCCCTAATTACCCAGAGGGCAGTCAGGTGTCAACCATATTGCTATGGGTCTGGGGTCACATGTAGGCCAGACCAAGTAAGGACGACAAGCAGGAGATGGGAAGAACATAGCAGGCCAGGTAGCATCAGGGTGTGGAGAAGTTAACGTTTCTGGTGTCACCTTTCTTCAGCGCTGGTTTCTGCCAGGCTGGCTGTGCTCTTTCAGCCTCCTGCTTGTCTACTTTGGAATCCAGCATCTGCAGTTTTGTTGTCTCAGACCAGGTAAGAATGACAGCTTTCCTTTTCTGAAGGATGTTAGTGAACCAGATGGAGTTTTCCAACAAATGACAATGGATTAATGGTCATCATTAAATTCTGAATGACAGATTATTTTTTAATTGAATTTAAATTCTGAATGCCAGATTACTTTTTAATTGAATTTAAATTCCAACATCTGCTGTGGAGGGATTCAAACCCAGGTCCCCAGAACATGACCTTGATGTTGCTTTAACAGTCCAGTGACAATCTCATGAAGCCATCACCTCCCTGATGGGCTATGATGGCTAGAGTAGAGTGGTGCTGGAAAAACACAGCAGGTCAGGCCGCATCCAGGGAGGAGGAAAATCGACATTTCGGGCTGGAGCCCTTCATCAGGAATGAGGCTGGGAACCTCAGGGGCTGGAGAGATAAATGCAGGAGGGGGGTTGGAATGGTGACAGCATAGCTAAGAGTGCAATAGGTGGGGGCAAAGGTGATAGGTCAGAGAGGAGGATGGAGCGGATAGGTGGGAAGGGAGATTGGCAGGTAGCACAGGTCATGAGGGCAATGCTGAGCTGGAAGGTTGGAACCGGGGTAAGATGGGGAGGAGGAGAAATGAGGAAACTGCTGAAGTCCACATTGATGCCCTGGGGTTGAAGTGTTCCGAGGCGGAAGATGAGACGTTCTTCCTCCAGGTGTCTGGTGGTGAGGGAGCGGCGGTGAAGGAGGCCCAGGACCTGCATGTCCTCGACAGAGTGGGAGGGGGAGTTGAAATGTTGGGCTACGGGGCGATGGGGTTGGTTGGTGTGGTTGTCCCGGAGATGTTCCCTAAAGCGCTTTGCAAGAAGGTGTCCGGTCTCCCCAATGTAGAGGAGACTGTATCGGGAGCAACGGATACAATAAATGACATGTGTGGAAGTGGAGGTGAAACTTTGATGGGTGTGGAACTATGATGGCTGGATCCTCCCCCTCCCATTGCAAGTTCCTCTCCAGCCCTTTGCAGATATCCCAAAGGCTGGCACTGGGCCGCAACGACAATACAGAAGATTCCGAACCCTTTAGGTTTATAAGTATCTCCTCATCCCTGTTCAAAAGGATCGTTCTCTTATCCTGAGAATAAGGCCTTCATGTTCTGGATTCTTTTTTAACAAGTTCCAATATCCTCTGGCTGTCTAATTCCTTTCTGAATCTTGTATATTTTCATCCCCTCAGCTGGCAGTGTCCAGGTAACCAGCACTGAGCTTTCCACACCCGGCAGAATGTAAGAAGTAAATAATTCTTTGTGTCTCTCCTACAGGGATGTCAAATGTGGAAAACTCCAGTGTAAGGGTGGACAAGATATTCCACCTCTGCTGGATGAAACTATTGTGAAAACAGTAGAAGTTACTGTGATGGGTAAAACTCATCATTGCAAAGCAGCAAATGTTATCATGCCAGATTTCCGAATTTCGGAGCGTGTTCGAGTCGGAGTCAAGTGTGCCAGAGGCAAGGTAAACATAGATTAGGTTCCCTACAGTATGGAAACAGGCCCTTCAGCCCAACAAGTCCACACTGACCCTCCGAAGAGTAGCTCACCCAGAGCCATTCCCCTCCCCTCCACTTAACCCTGACATCCAAAAGATGTGTAGAGTGGGTGAATTGGCCATGCTAAATTGTCCATAGTGTTGGGTGCAATAGTCGGAGTGAAATGGGTCACTCTTCGGAGGGTCGGTGTGGACTTGTTGGGTCGAAGGGCCTGTTTCCACACTATAGGGAATCTAATCGAATACACCGAACACTATGAGCAATTTAGCATGACCAATTCACCTGACCTGCACACCTTTGGACTGTGAGAGGAAACTGAAGCACCCGGAGGAAACTCACACGGACACGGGGAGAATGTGCAACCTCCACACAGACAGTCGCCCAAGGCAGGAATTGAACCCAGGTCCCTGGCGCGGTGAGGTATTAGGGCTAACCATTGAGCCACCGTGCCACCCAAATAGAATGAAACAGGACTGGAGAGGTTCTTCAGCCCATCGATAGAAACCACTCTAAATTGACATCATTCTCACTTTCGTGCAATTGGTCATTTCAAGCGTTCAACCAAGTTCTTCTTCAAGATTGGTAGACTTCACATCTCAATGACCCTCACAGACACTGCATTCCATATCCCTACCACCCTCTGGGTGAAAACCTCTTTCCTCAAATCCCCTCTAAACCTCCTGCCTTTTACTTTCAAGTCATGTCCCTTTGTTCTTGACAGAGAACAGCTACTTCCGATCCACACTGTCCATGCCCCTCATAATCTTACTGACCTCTATCAGGAGCCCCTCCCTCCAACCTTCTCTGTTCCAAAGAAACCACCCCGAGCTTATCCATCCTCCCTTCACGACTGAAGAGCTCCATCCCAGGCACCATCCTGGTGAATCCTCTCTGCATCCCCTCCAGTACAATCCCATCCTTCCTATAGTGTGGGATCAGAACCGCAGACAGTCCTCCAGTCCTCACTAACATCTCCTCCCTGCTCTTATCATCTATAGCTTAAAGGCAAGCACTCCGCCTGCCTTCTTAATGATCCTGCTAACCTGTCCTACCACCTTCAGGGGTCTGTGGAAAAGCTCCCCAAGGTCACTCTGTCGCTCTGAATTTCCTGGTACCCTGCCATTCATTGAGTCCTCCCTTGTCTTGTTCCTTCTCCCAAAGTGGATCACCTCAGAGTTATCAGGGTTAAATCCATCTGTCACTGATCTGCCCGTCTGTTCAATCCATTTCTACCCTCCTGTAACCTACACCTTCCTCCTCACTGCTAACTTCCCAGCCAATCTGTACATCATCTACAAACTTACTTAGCATTCCCTTCACATTCTCATTTCCCTTACGTATGAATATCACAAACAATCAGGAATCCCACACCAATCCCCGTGGTAGAGTGCTGCACACTGGGCTCGAGTCACATAAACAGCATTCTCCCACCATCCTCTGGCTCCTGACACAAGAACAATTTGGGGTCCATCTTGCTAAGTGACTCTGGGTCCCACGTGCTTTTACCTTCTTTATTAGTTTCCCATGTGGCACTTGTCAAAGGCCTTGCTGACATCCAAATAAACCACGTCAACTGCCTTACCTTCACCTCCACACTGGGTCACTTTCTTGAAAGATTCCAACAGATTTGTTAGACATGAGTTCTCTCTGACAAAGCCATGCTGGCTAACCCTTCTCAAACCTGAACTCTCGAAATGGAGATTAATTCCCTCCTTCAGAATTTTCTCCAATAATTTCCCTATCACTCACTGGTCAAGAGTTCCCTGGTCCAGCTCTCTCACCCTGATTGTGAAGTAAAACCACATCAGCTGTCTTCCAGTCCTCTGGCACCTCCCTGTAGCCAGAGATGAGCGATACATTTGAGTCTGGGACCCCTGTAATATCTTCCCTCACCTTCCACAACAACTTGGCAAATAATTCACCCGGATCTGGGAATTGGTCCACCTTTAAACTCTCTAAAAGTTCCAATAATTCCTTACTCCCGATGTCAATCTGTTCAAGAACATCACAGTCCATCTTCTGGAATTCTGTATTTGCATCTTCCTTCTCCCGAATCAAGGCAGATGTGAAATACTCATTTAACACTCTCCTAGTGTCCTGTGGCTTCATGCACAGATCGCCACTAGGTCCCTAATGGGCTCTGGGTTATTTTCCTCTTGATTGGAATATAAAATATTTTGGGATTCTCCCTAACCTTGCCTGCCAGAATGTTCTCATGGCCTCGTCTTTGCTTTCCTAGTTGCAGTATTGGGCTCTCCCTCACCTTCTATACCCCCTGTAAACCTCCATTGATTTGCTCCTCTGGTATGTTATATGTCTGTCTTCTCCTTATTATCCAGTCCTGAATATTCATTGAGAGCAAGGGCTCTCTGAGCTTGTTGCTGTATATTTCACGTTAAAGGAGATGTCCTCACCCCAGTACCTTATTGAACATCTTCCCCTGTCCCAAAGTAGCAGTTCCAACATCCTGCCTTATTTTAGGAAACTTTGCCTTCCCTCATTAGAAAATCCTTTTTTGGAGACCATCCCTTTCTCCTTTCCCACAACACCAGTAAAATGTAGAGTGTTGTGCTCACTCTCAGTAATACGCTCCCCTGCTATCCTCTCAAACACCTATCCCAGCTTCGTTCCCAGGATTGGGTCCAGTGTGGCACTGTCTCTTGGAGGATCATCCACATGTTGATATTAATTGTTCTTCTTATATGTTTTGAGAGATTAGTCCCCTTTAAACCCTTCATGCCAATTCATATCAAGGTAATTGAACTCCCCTAATCTCATCATCCTGGAATTAGTTTTACAGTCTTCAGTGAGTTGACTAAAAATCTGCTCCTCAGTAGCCTGCTGAATCTTTTGGGGGTGGGGGGGGGGGGGCGCTATAATACAGACCTAACAGTGCGGCTGCGTTCTGCTCATTCCTAGGTTTACTCACTAAGTCTCATTGACAATCAGAGAGCATGCAATATTCCAACAGTGGCCTAACCAATGTCCAGTACAACCGCAACATGACCTCCCAACTCCTGTACTCAATACTCTGACCAATAAAGGAAAGCATACCAAACGCCTTCTTCACTATCCTATCTACCTCTTACTCCACTTTCATGGAGCTATGAACCTGCATTCCAAGGTGTCTTTGTTCAGCAACACTCCCTAGGTCCTTACCATTAAGTGTATAAGTCCTGTTGAGATTTGCTTTCCCAAAATGCAGAACCTCACATTTAACTAAATTAAACTCCATCTGCCACTTGTCAGCCCATCTGGCCCATCTGGTCCAGATTCTGTTGTAATCTGAGGTAACCCTCTTCGCTATCCACTTCACCTCCAATTTTGGTGTCATCTGCAAACGTACTAACTGTACCTCTTATGCTCACATCCAAATCATTTATACAAATGATGAAAAGTAGAGGACCCAGCACTGATCCTTGTGGCACTCCACTGGTCACAGGCCTCCAGTCTGAAAAACAACCCTCCACCACCACCCTCTGTCTTCTACCTTTGAGCCAGTTCTGTATCCAAATGGCTGGTTCTCCCTGTATTCCATGAGACCTAACCCTGTTAATCAGTCTCCCATGGGGAACCTTGTTGAACGCCTTAATGAAATCCATATAGCTCACATCTACTGCTCTGCCCTCATCAATCCCCTTTGTTACTTCTTCAAAAGCTCAGTCAAGTTTGTGAGACATGATTTCCCACACACAAAGCCATGTTGACAATCCTGAATCAGTCCTTGCCTTTCCAAATACATGTACATCCTGTCCCTCAAGATTCCCTCCAACAACTTGCCCATCACTGAGGTCAGGCTCACTGGTCTATAGTTCCCTGGCTTGTCTTTACCACCCTTCTTAAACAGTGGCACCACGTTTGCCAACCTCCAGTCTTCCGGCACCTCACCTGTGACTATCGATGATACAAATATCTCAGCAAGAGGCCCAGCAATCACTTCTCTAGCTTCCCACAGAGTTCTCGGGTACACCTGATCAGGTCCAGGGGATTTATCCATCTTTACCCATTTCAAGACATCCAGCACCTTCTCCTCTGTAATACGGGTATTTTGCAAAATGTCACCATCTATTTCCCTACAGTTTATATCTGCCATTTTTTTTTCCACAGTAAATACTGATGCAAAATACCCGTTTAGTATTTCCCCATTTTCTGCGACTCCACACAAAGGCCGCCTTGCTGATCTTCGAGGGCCCTATTCTCTCCCTAGTTACCCTTTTGTCCTCAATATATTTGTAAAAACCCTTTGGATTCTCCTTAATTCTATTTGCCAAAACTATCTCATGTCCCCTTTTTGCCCTCATGATTTCCCTCAACCCTTCCAAGACATCATCCCTCCTTGCTGTAGTAACTGATTCTCTAACTAATAATGTGACTCCACTCCAATTTTGCACTCTCCCCCATCCTGCGTGAAGACCTTATTGCCCAGAATGTTCAGTTATCCCTCCCACAACCACACCTCTGTCACGGCAACACCACAGTTCCATGTGCCAATCCATGCTCATAGCTCTTTTTTGTTTAAGTGACTCGTGGGCTGCCTTTCTTGTCCAGCCCGAGTTGAGCTTCAGTGCGTGATAGGGAGTTGCCTTCCTGAACCAATGCATTTCACAAAGAATACAAAATAAAGAACAGTACAGCGCAGGAAACAGGCCCTTCAGCCCACCAATACTGTGCTGACATGATGCCTGTTGAAAATAAAAACCTTATGCCTCTGAATGCTCCATAGCCCTCTGTTTCCTGCCTATTTATGAACCTGTAAAATGTGTCTTCAACATTCCTTTTGTGTCTGCCTCAACCACCACCTCTGGCAGCGCATTCCAGGCACTTACCACCCTCTGTATGACAAACCTGCCTCTCACATCCCCTTTTACCTAATACTTGTCATTTCTATCTGGGAAAAACACTCTGACGATCCATTCTATCCATGCCTATTATAATTGTGTCAGCTTCTATCAGGTCTCTCCTCATCCTTCAACATTCAAGTGAAATCAAACCATATTTGCCCAATCTCCCCTCATATCGAATCCCCTCCAAACCCGGCAATATCCTGGTAAACCATTTCTGAAACTTTTCCAAACCTCCCACATCCTTCCGGTAATGTGTCAACCAGAACTGTACGCAATATCCCAGATGTGGCCTCACTAAAGTCCTTCACAGCTGCAACATGACTTGCCAGCTTTTATACTCTGTGCCCTGACCGATGAAGGCAGCCATGTCAGGTGCCTTCGTCACCATCTTACTCACTTGTGTCAGCACGTCCAGGGAACTGTGGATCTGTACACTGAGATCCCTCTGTATCTTCATGCTTCTCAAGTTTCTACCATTCCCTGTATACTTCCTGCATTCGATCCCCCAAAATATATCTCCTCACATTTGTTCAGATTAAACTCCATCTGCCATTTCTCCAGCAAAGTCTCCAGTTTATCCCAAACCTGCTGCACCTTCTGGTAATCCTTCTCACTATCCCCAGCTTTCCCAATCTTTGTGTTATCCACAAACATACTCATCAGGCCACTTCCATTGCCCTAAACAGAGGGGTCCCAGCACTGATCCCTATGGAACACCATTGCTCTCAGATTCTGAGGCGGAACAGCACCCTGTCAATGTGATTCACTTTCCTCTCTGTCTAAGCCAGTTCAGTCTCCATCTTACCAACTCCCTGTGGATCCCATGTGACTTCAGCTTCATCAGCCTGCTGTGAGGGAGCTTGTCAAAGGCCTTGCTAAAGTCCATGGAGACCATATCCCCATATCCCCACCCTGGCCATAACAATCACCTTCATCAATCTGAGACACTTCAGGAAGGTTGTCTGCAGGAGAGATAAAAAGATCTGAAATAGTATCAGGAGGTGGCCATTTGGCCCATAAAACTTGCCCTGCCTTTCAATAAGATCATGATGATCTGCTCCAGGTCTCAACTTGCTATAATAACTCAGGAAGCCTCACTGGAAAGGAAAATTGTGGTTGAACACAGATTAGAGCCACTACACGGCACATCCCTGGCCTCCTTTATAAAGGGCTCAGGGAGTTTATTACCAAGGGAACTGAAACACCACAAACTGCACAGGGAGCCATGGGCCACGTAGGAGTTTTCACAGTCCACGAGGCCGAGACTCCCTCACGAGTGTAACATCTTCTCAACAACGACTCTGCTCCTTCCACCCCCTCAGAATCTTGTGACAGTGAGATTCTCCCTCATCCTTCTATGACTGACTGAATCAATGCTGAACCTGTTTAACTGTTCTTGGGAAATCAGCTCCATCATCCCTGGAACCAGCCTCAGGAGCCTCTTTCAAGCTGCCTCCAATGCCAGTCAATATGGGGAGCAGAACTGTACACGGGACTCGATGCCTGCTTTAACTCCATCACCTGAGTGATCAATGCGAAAATACTATTTGCTTTCTTGAACAATGAGTTAGTTCCTCACTGGGTGAAGAATAGATAATGGGATTGAAACAGTAGTGTCACATGATGCTTCACAGTCATTTTGGGGACAAAATTGGAGCTGTCCAGTGTTATCATAGTCCCAGCTGGTGATCTCAGTAACACTGAGCTGCTGGGTACCCTCTTACTGGATGGAGGATTTGAAAGTTATGACAAACACATAGCTGCAAGATGGTAAAGACTGAAGTCTGAATACTCAAGCACTCGGGAATGACTGGAAATGAGGAAAAAAGCAAAGAACAAAGAACATTACTGTACAGGAACAGGCCCTTCGGCCCTCCAAGCCTGTGCCGATCCAGATCCTCTATCTAAACCTGTCACCTATTTCCTAAGGATCTATACCTGTCTATTCCCAGTCCATTCATGTATCTGTCTAGATACATCTTAAATGATGCTATCATGCCCACCTCTACCATCTCTGCTGGCAACGTGTTCCAGGCACCCACCACCCTCTGCATGAAGAAATCTCCCCTAAACTTTTCCCTCTCACTTTGATTTAGTGGTAGGTGAGCACTTTGGAGAGAGTGACCATAATTTAGTAATGATTAGTTTAGCGATGGAAAGAGATAGGTCTATGACACAGGACAAGAGTTATCAATGAGGGAAGGCAATGATAATGTAATTAGGCAAGACTTAGGAGGCATAGAATGGGGGGAGCAAAATGCAGGGGATGGGGACTAGTAACCGAAATGTGGAGCTAGTTTCAGGAACAGATATTGTGTGTCCTTGATAGGTCTGTCCCTGTCAGGCAGGGAGGAAGTGATAAGGTAAGGGAACCGTGGTTTACTGCAGAAATTGTATCTCTTGTTAAGCAGAAGGAGGAGGCTTGTGTGTTGATGAGACAAGATGGTACAGACGAGGCGATGGAGAGTTACAGATCAGCGAGGAAGGATTTAAAGAGAGTTAAGAAGAGCAAAGAGAGGACACGAGCAGCCTTTAGCAAATAGAATAAAGGAGAGCCCTAAAGCTTTCTATAGGTATGTGAGGAATAAAAGGATGATTAGGGTAGGATTAGGGCCAATCAAAAACAGGAGTGGGACATTGTGTGTGGACTCTGTGGAGATCGGAGAGATGCTGAATATTTCTCATTGGTTTTCACCACCTCTCAGCCCAATTCAGCAGTTTATCCAAGTCCCCCTGCAACCTGTAACATTCTTCCACACTGTCCACTACTCCATCGACTTTAGTATCATCTGCAAATTTACTAATCCATCCACCTATGCCTGCGTCTAAGTCATTTATAAAAATGACAAACAGCATTGGTCCCAAAACAGATCCTTGTGTCACACCACTAGTAACCGGACTCCAGGCTGAATATTTTCCATCAACCACCACTCACTGCCTTCTTTCAGAAAGCCAGTTTCTAATCCAAACTGCTAAATCACCCTCAATCCCACGCCACTGCATTTTCTCCAACAGCCTACCATGTGGAACCTTATCAAAGGCTTTACTGAAGTCCATTTATACCACGTCAACTGTCCTACATGCTTGGTCACCTTCTCAAAAACTCAATGAGGTTTGTGAGACACAACCTACCTTTGACATGTTGATGATCTGAAATCAAATTGTTGCTTGCGAGATGATTGTAAATCCTATCTCTTATAATCCTTTCCAAAACCTTACCTACTACAGACGTAAGGCTCACTGGTCTATAATTACCTGGGTCATCTCTACTACCCTTCTTGAACAAGGGCACAACATTTACAATCCTCCAGCCCTCTGGTACTAAACCTGTAGACAATGACCACTCAAAGATCAAAGCTGAAGGCTCTGCTATCTCCTCCCTAGCTTCTCAGAGAATCCTCGGATAAATCCCATCCGGCCCAGGGGACTTGTTTACTTTCACTCCTTCTAGAGTTGATAATACCTGTTTTGTGACTAAGCTTGATCCTTTCTAGTCTAATATCTCGTACCTCATTCTTCTCCTCGACAACATTCTCCTTTTCCTGAACCAATGAGAAATGTTTGTTCAGCATCTCTCCGATCTCCACAGGGTCCACACACAATGTCCCACTCCTGTTTTTGATTGGCCCCATTCCTACCCTAATCATCCTTTTATTCCTCACATACCTATAGAAAGCTTTCGGGTTCTCCTTTATTCTATTTGCTAAAGGCTGCTCGTGTCCTCTCTTTGCTCTTCTTAACTCTCTTTAAATCCTTCCTCGCTGATCTGTAACTCTCCATCGCCTCGTCTGTACCATCTTGTCTCATCAACACATGAGCCTCCTTCTTCTGCTTAACAAGAGATACAATTTCTGTAGTAAACCACGGTTCCCTTACCTTATCACTTCCTCCCTGCCTGACAGGGACAGACCTATCAAGGACACACAATATCTGTTCCTGAAACCAGCTCCACATTTCCATTGTCCCCATCCCCTGCATTTTGCTCCCCCATTCTATGCATCCTAATTCTTGCCTAATTGCATTATAATTGCCCTTGCCCCTCAATAACTCTCGACCTGTGGCATGTACCTATCCCTTTCCATCGCTAAACTAAATGTAACTGAATTATGGTCACTCTCTCCAAAGTGCTCACCTACAACTAAACCAAACACCTGGCCTGGGTCATTCCCAAGCACCAGATCCAGTGTGGCCTCCCCTCTTGTCGGCCCTTCGACATCCTGTGTACACCCTCGTGTACACATTGGACAAAAACTGATCCATTTGACGTACTACAGTTATAGCATTTCCAGTCAACGTTGGGGAAGTTAATGTCCCCCATAATGACCACCCTGTTCCTCTCACTCCTACCCAGAATAATTTTGCCGATCCTCTCTTCCACCTCCCTGGAACTCTGCAGAGGCCAATAAAAAAACTCTCCTCTCCTGTTTCTAACCTCAGCCCACACTCCTTCAGTAGACAAGTCCTCATCAAAAGATCTTTCAGCCACCGTTATACTATCCCTGACTAACAAGGCCCTCTTTTACTGCCTTGCCTGTTCTTAATGAAAGTTCTAAACCCTGCAGCATCCATCCCTCACCCTGCTCTATCCATGTCTCCGAAATAGCCACAACATCGAAGTCCCAGGTGCAAGCTCGCTTACCTTCAAACCAGCTCGCTGTCTGCCAGCACATTCCTGTGACCCTGAAATCCTGTCCCTGTCCTCCCTACTCTCATCCTCCTGTGCACTGCAGCTCCACCTCCAGTTCCCAGCCCCCTGCTGAGCTAGTTTAAACCCACCCGAATAGCACCAGCACATTTCCCACCCAGGATATTAGTACCCCTTTGGTTTAAGTGAATACTGTCCTGTTTGTACAAGTCCCACCTTCCCCAGAATGAGTCCCAATTATCCAAGTACCTGAAACCCTCCCTCCGGCACCATCCTTACAGCCATGTGTTCAGCTGGTATCTCTCCCTATTCCTTACCTCGCTATCTCGTGGCACAGGTTACAATCCAGAGATGACAACTCTGTTCTAGCTCTCAGCTTCCACCCTAGCTCCCTGAAATCCTGCCTTACATCCCTATCCCTTTGTCTACCTATGTCGTTGGTACCTACATGGACAACGATTTGGGGCTGGTCACCCTCTCCCTTCAGGATCCCAAAGATACGACCCGAGACATCACGGACCCTGGCAGCTGGGAGGCAACACACCAACCATGAGTCTCTTTCATTCCCAACAAACCTTCTATCTGAGCTTCCCAATGACTAACACTCCCCCCCCTCCCCCCCTTCCCTTCTGTGCAACAGGGACAGGCTCTGGGCCAGAGACCTGGGCCCCACTGCATACCCCTGGTAAGTTGTTCCCCTCACAGTATCCAAAACGGTATACATGTTTTTCAGGGGAATGACCACAGGGGATCCCTCCACTGACTGGTTTTTCCCCTTTCGAAAAGTCACCCAGCTTTCTTCGTGCCTAGGAGTAACGACTTCCCTGTAACTCCTATCTATCACAGCCTCTGTCTCCTGAATGATCCAAAGTTCATCCAGCTCCCGCTCCAGTTCCCTAACACGGTCTTGGAGGAGTGAGAGTTGGGTGCATTTCCTGCAGATGTACTTCGATGGGACATTAATGGCATCCCTCACCTCAAACATCATGCAGGAGGAACATTGCTCTCCCTGCACTGCCATCCCTGCTGGTCCCCTAGTCACAAAGTAAAAAAGAAGAGACACTTACCTGATGTGTCCCTGGTCTTTCAGGTTAGAGGAGGGTAGGGTCTCAGGTTGAGAAAACACTGACTTATATAGCAGGATGGAAATAAAAATGAGATGTCCCTCCTTTCCCAGAAACCTCTGCTCTCTGACTTCAAATATAAAAACACAAATCAGTGACTGACCGCTCCCAACAGGCCCCTGGCCCAAGCACCCGCCCTTCACGTTGCTGCCGTGGAGCAACAAATGCTGAATGGCTCTTGCCCCATGGACCCTGTTTCATTCTTATCTCTCCCACTGGAGCTGGATAACCTTCCTGGTTATGCCTCGTTACCTACAGGGATTGTATATCCAGAGGGATTTAATATTTCTCAATAACAGTAAGTAAAGAGTGAGGGATGGTGTGGTAATAAAAGCAGTCATGAACGATAGCAGTGAGCAGGCAGCCCATCCTTGGGGATTCCCATTCTCAGCTGCAGGGAAAGAGTATCTAGGCCTGCACTTCCTGTCCCATATTCCTTTTTAATTCTCCCATTTGAATGTCTGCCCACCCAAAGGGGGTGCCATTAACAATTTGTCAGACCTCTGCCGTGTTCCTGCTCTCACAGGAGTATCAGATCTGGAAGGGTTCTGCTTCCTTCTGAAACCTACTGGCTCCCACCAATTCCCAACAGATTTAGATACAAACACCTCCACTCCTGACTGCTAAGATTGACAAATAGTTTCCATGGATACGGTGACAACAATAACCTTCTTTTCTGTCATTTCCAGGCCTGCCAGGATGGAAAATGTGTCAGGACAGTCCTGTTTGGTGTCAAACGGTGTGAAAGGAAATGTAACTTCCGAGGGGTATGAAACTCTTCTCACGTTTCAGTTCTGATGGAGTCATTGGCTGCACAATGTGCTCTCCTGATGTTAGAAAGTTTCTTCCTGAACTCTGTTCCTGGTGGCAGCTCCTTGGTGATGAGTTGGGAACGGGTGGGGAAGTGCTGTGGGGTTTCACCACATTTCCAGTGAGGAGGCAGTCTCCTTCTCAACTCCAGCATGACATGTTATCAAACACGATGCGATTGGTATTGATCAAAACCAGATCTTCCTGTCCAGCGAATGGAATTAAAGAAGAAACTGGCCCTATTCTCATTAACACAGAGGACATTGGAGGGACCTTTGTTCCTAATTTTCACCCATTCCTCCAATTCACTGGTCCATTTCTCTTCACTTCTTCCCGAGACTTCTCTGCCTTTGTTGTGGGGATAGAGTCATCAAATCATAGAATCTGTACGGTGTGGGAAAAAGGCCATTTGGCCCATTGAAGCTGTACCGACCCTCCAAAGATCATCCCTCCCAGACTCAGACCCTCACACTATCCCCATAACCCTGCATTTACCACATTTCATCGAACTAACTGACACATCCCTGCCACATCGCCTATGTGGCAATTTAGCATGGTCATTCCACCATAGTATGCATCAATATTCAATTCAGAGCCACCTCACCTACCTCCTCACACCCTGCTTCCTGTTGTCATTCTCTCAGTTTCTCAGTACCTATTGTGTCTGTTCTGATGGTGCCATCACCCACACCTCCCACAGGAGGATATGGTCTGGGCCAGTATTTATTACCGGTCCCTAGTTGCCCTTTGAGAAACTGATGGTGACCTGCCTGCTGCAGTCAGTTGCTGTAGATTGACCCACAATGCCCTTCAGGAGGGAATTCCAGGATTTTGACCCAGTGACAGTGAAGCAACAGTGATGTAATTCCAAGTCAGGACAGTGAGCAGCTTGGAGGGAGACACAAAGGGGGTGGTGTTCCCATGTATCTGCTATCATTGTCCTTCTGCATGGAAGATGCTTTCGGAGGATCTTTACTGAATTTCTGCAGTGCATCTTGTGGATAGTGCACAAGATACTGATGCTGCAACTGAGTGTCAGCGATGGAGGGAGTGGGTGCTTGTGGAGGTAGTGCCAATCATCGGGCTGTTTAGTCCTGGATAGTATCAAGCTTCTTGAGTGTTGTTGGAGCTGCCCCCATCCAGGCAAGTGAGGAGTATTCCATCCCCCTCCTGACTTGTGACTTATAGATGATGGTGGAGATTGTAGATGTGGTGCTGGAAAAGCACAGCAGGTCAGGCAGCATCTAAAGAGCAGGAGAATGGATGTTTCAGGCATCGGCATTTCATCAGGAGTCTTTTCGATGCTGGACTGGCTTTCAGGAGTCAGGAGGTGAGTTACTCGCTGCAGTATTCCTAGCCTCTGACCTACTCTTGTAGCCAATGTGTTTACATAGTGAGTCCAGATGAGTTTCTAGACCAAAAAACTACACAACACAGGAACAGACCCTTCGGCCCTCCAAACCTGTGACAGCCAATTTTGCCCTTCCATACTAACACGGATTTCTCTTACAGGATCCATATCCCTCTATTCCCTTCCTATTCCTATATTTGTCCAGGTGAATGCTGCTATTGTGTCTGCTTCCCCCTCCTCCAGCACCGTGTTCCAGACACTCACTGGCCTTTGTGTGAAAGATATGCCTCACACATCTCTTTTAAACTTTCCCCCTTGCAACTTGAACCTGTGTCCCCTCGTAATTGACCCCTCCACCCTTGGAAAATACCTCATACTTCCCACTGTATCCATGCCATTCACAATCTTATAAACCTCGATATGGTTGCTCCTCAACCTCCTGTGTTCCAATGAAAACAAGCCCTGTCTATCCAAACTTTCTTCATAGTTAACATCCCCCAGACCAGGCAATAGCTTGGTAAACCTTTTCTGTACCCTCCCCAAAGCATCCACGTCCTTCTGGTAGTGCGGTGACCAGAACTGTGCACAATATTCCAAGTGTAGCCCAACTAAAGTTCTTTCAAGCTGCAGCATAATTTGCCTATCCTTTAACTCAATGCCCCTTTGGAGGAGTTGGTGAGAACCTGAGCTATGGATCAGATGATGGAGTAGGTCGTGAACAGCCAGATACAGTGAGTGTGTGAGGAGGGATAGACAGTTGATCGGGCAAAGGTGCAGTCAGTGTGATGGGTTGAAGTGTATCTATTTTAAGATAAGAAGTGTCAGGAGTAAGGATGATGATCTTAGAGCATGGATCAGTACGTGGAACAATGATGTTGTGGCCATTACAGAGATTTGGATATCACAGGAGCAGGAATGGTTGTTAGATGTTCCAAGGTTTAGATGTTTCAAAATGAATAGGGGAGAAGGTAAAAGAGGTGGAGGTGTAACATTTCTCATCAGGGACAGTATCACAGCTGCAGAGTGGGAGATCATTGAGGAGGGTTTGTCTACAGAGTCCGTATGGGTGGAAGTCAGAAACAGGAAAGGAGCAGAGTTACTTTATTGGGAGTTTCCTACTGATGCCCCAATAGCAACAGAGACATGGAGGAGCAGATTGGGAGGCAGATTCTGGAAAGGTGCAGAAGTAACAGGATTGTTGTTATGGGTAAGTTTAACTTCCCAAATATTGATTGAACCTACTAAGTTCAAATAGTTTGGATGGAGCAGTTTTTGTCAGGTGTGTCCAGGAAGGGTTCCTGACGTAATATGTCGATAGGCCAACAAGACAGGAGGCCATATTGGATTTGGTGCTTGGTAATGAACAAAGTCAGATGTCAGATCTCTCTCGGTGGGAGAGTACTTCAGTGATAGTGCTCACAACTCCCAGACCTTTACTATAGGCATGGAGAGGGGTAGAAACAGATGATATGGTAAAGTATTTAATTGGGGGAGAGGGAATTACAATGCTATTAGGCAGGAACTGGGTTGCCTAAATTGAGACCAGATGTTCTCAGGAAAATACACAACAGAAATGTGGAGGTTGTTTCGGGAGCATTTGCTGATCGAGCTGGATGGGTTTGTCCCACTGAGGCAAGGAAGGGATGGTAGGGTGAAGGAACCTTGGGTGACAAGGAATGTGGAACATCAAGTCAAGAGGAAGAAGGAAGCTTACTTAAGGTTGAGGAGGCAGGGATCAGGCAGGGCTCTGGAACGTTACAAGGCAGCCAGGAAGGAACTGAAGAATGGATGGAGGAGAGCTAGGAGGAGGCATGAGAAAGCTTTAGCAGGTAGGGTTAAGGAAAACCCCAAGGCACTCTACACGTGAGGAACAACAGGATAGCCAGTGAGAGGATAGGGTTGATCAGGGATAGTGGAGAGAACTTGTGCCTTGAGTTGGAGGAATTTGGGGAGGTCCTTAATTAATGCTTTGCTTCAGTATTCGCTCGTGAGAGGGACCTGATGTTTCTGAGGACAGCGTGAGGCAGGTTTATAAAATCAAATAGGTTGATTTAGGAAGGAGGATGTGCTAAAAATTTTGAAAACAGAAGGATAGATAAATCCCCTGGAGATCAGAGTCGAGACTGTGCTGCTGGAAAAGCACAGCAAGTCAGGCAGCATCTGAGGAGCAGGAGAGTCGATGTTTTGGGCATAAGCCCTTCATCAGGAATGAGGAATATACATTCCATTGACTGTAAACATGCAAACATGCACAACTACATTCAGATTCAATCTGTGGTAGACCCCCCCCCCCCGCCCCCAAACCACCTCCCCCCCCCCCCCCCCCAACCCACCTCCCCCCCCCCAACCAAACACCAGTCAAGTCTCAGCAATGCATCAGCAATCCCATTTTCTCATCCTGCCACCTGCACAATGTTTCAATGGAATGGCTGCAACTACCATCTCCACTGAAACAGTCTGGCATTCCTGTCCTTTATTTTCTCCACAAACTTCACTCGGTTATGATCTGTGTATATGATTGTGTCAGATACATTACTGGTAAGATAAACATTGAAATCCAGCACCAACCTCAAAGTCTGCTTCTCAACTATCGAGTATTTCTGCTGATGCACGTTCAGTTTCCTGCAGAAATTCCCGATACATCTTTCTATCTTCCCGTCATCCTCCGGTAGGAGCACCGCACCGACACCCACATCACTGGCACCTTGAAGGACTTTGCATAATCTGGTGTGATTAATCCCAAGGCAGTGGTTCACACAGCTTGCAGGGGAACAGACCACTATCCACTGAAATGGCTTGTCTTTCTTTAGCAAGTCAGTGAGTGGAGCTGACACACTGCTCAAATTCAGTACAAACCTTCAGTAAGATCCATTCAATCCCAGGAACCATCGGACTGCTCTTCTTGTTGATAGTGTTAGGAAACTCCCCAATTAGCTTTGTGTTTGCATTTCGAGGGCCTGTTTGTCCATGTCTAATAACGTGGCCCCAGGAAGGTGACCTGGGCTTTAACAAGTTCACTTTGCGACAGGTTTACCACCAATCCTGCCTTCCGAAGTCAATCGAACAAGTCCGATAAATGCTGTAAATGTTCCTTCCATGAGGGACTAAAACTCACAAGGCCATAAAATATACACCACACAATTGGGAAATCCAGCAATGACCTTATTAGTCTGTCTCTGAAATGTGGCTGGATGTTTTTTATACCTAATGGCATGACTTTGGACTGACATAGTCCATTTGGTGTTATAAAAGCAGAAATTGCCTTTGCTCTCTCTGACAGAGGTACTGTCTGAGCAAGTTAATTTAGAAGTGGAAGTTGCTTGTCCCACCTATTCAACACAGTCTTCCAGTCGAATATTCATCAGTCTTTGTAAAGGCATTGACTTTCTGATAGTTCACACATAACCATTGGGTACCATCTGGCTTTGGCACCATGGCTATGGGTGAGCTCCATCACTGTAACCCACTTCGATTATACCATCTTGGAGCATGTGCTCTCTCTCCTTCTGAACCTGTGCCAACTTGAGAGGGTTATGCCTATAAGGATGTTGCTTAACCAGAACAGCATCTCCTATATCTACATCATGCACAATTAGATTAGTCCTTCCCAGTTTATTTCAGCATATTGCCCCATGCGATAGGAACAAGTATTTCAGGTCATTTTGATTTTCTTGTGCAAGGTAACTCGATAATTTATCCCAATTTTTGACAATGTCCTCATTGTCCAATTTGATTTGAGGAATGTCCAATTTAGAATCCCCTGAGCTTGGTTCATCCTTCTGAGCTGGAAGCACTAACACCTTCTCCTCTTGCTTTCCTTCCCGATCAAAATACCTTTTGAGCATATTCACATGGCACACTCTGAGACTTCTTCCTGTCTGGAGTCCTTATCAGGTATTCAAAGTTTGGGAGAAGATTTGTAGCTCGGGTGCTCGTTGTTGTGGTTCTGTTCGCCGAGCTGGGAATTTTGTTGCAGACGTTTTGTCCCCTGTCTAGGTGACATCCTCAGTGCTTGGGAGCCTCCTGTGAAGCGCGTCTGTGATGTTTCCTCCAGCATTTATAGTGGCTTGTCTCTGCCGCTTCCGGTTTTCAGTTCCAGCTGTCGGCTGCAGTGGCCAGTATTTTGGGTCCAGGTCGATGTGTTTGTTGATAGAATCTGTGGATGAGTGCCATGCCTCTAGGAATTCCCTAGTTGTTCTCTGTTTGCCTTGTCCTATAATAGTAGTGTTGTCCCAGTCGAATTCATGTTGCTTGTCATCTGCGTGTGTGTCATCCTTATCAGGTAGTTTGCCCTCACCCAATTTCCTCTCGATTTGAGAAGGCCTACTAAACCTTGCTTGTAAAGGTTCACCTGTTACTGGAAGTAACACCAATACCTTATCCCCAGTTGCAAAGTTGTGAATTTTGATTTCTTGTCTGCTTCCTGTTTCAGTGTATGCGGTGATACTTTTAAATGCTGTCCAGCCAACTCTCCAGCTCTATTTAATCGTTCCCTTAAATTTGACACACAGTCCAAATGGGTGGTCTCTGCATTCTAACTTATTAATTTCTCTCTAATCAGTTTTAACAGCCCTCTCATTTCATGAACAAAACCTGATTCAAATGGACTGTATTTGGTCGATTCATTCGGTGCATCTCTGATCGCAAAAACTGCAACCGGAATTCCCTTCTCCCGGTCAGCTGGATAATCCTGACCAGAAGCCCTCAATATGGTCTTCCATAGAACATAGAACATAGAAGGATACAGCGCAGTACAGGCCCTTCGGCCCTCGATGTTGCGCCAACCGAATCCTACCTAACCTATACTAGCCCAATAACTTCCAAATGCCTATCCAATGCCCGCTTAAATGACCATAAAGAAGGAGAGTTCACCACTGATACGGGCAGGGCATTCCATGAACTCACAACCCGCTGTGTGAAGAATCTACCCCTAACATCTGTCCTATACCTACCACCCCTTAATTTAAAGCTATGTCCCCTAGTAACACCTGACTCCATTAGCGGTAAAAGGTTCTTAGTATCTACCCTATCTAAACCCCTAATCATCTTATACACTTCTATCAGATCTCCCCTAAACCTTCTCTTCTCCAATGAGAACAGCCCCAAGTGCCTCAGCCTTTCCTCATAAGATTTTCCTACCATTCCAGGCAACATCCTGGTAAACCTCCTCTGCACTCGTTCTAAAGCTTCCACATCCTTCCTATAGTATGGCGACCAAAACTGCACACAATACTCCAGATGAGGCCTCACCAGAGTCTTATACAACTGCAACATGACCTCAGGACTCCGGAACTCAATTCCTCTGCCAATAAAGCCCAGTACACCATATGCCTTCCTCACAGCACTATTTACCTGGGTGGCAACTTTCAGAGATCTGTGTACATGGACACCAAGATCCCTCTGCTCATCCACACTACCAAGTAGCCTACCATTAGCCCAGTAATCCATCATCTTGTTATTCCTACCAAAGTGAACGACTTCGCACTTAGCTACATTGAATTCCATTTGCCACATTTCCGCCCAGCTCTGCAACTTATCTATATCCCGCTGTAACCTACCACTTCCTTCCTCACTATCCACAACTCCACCGACTTTTGTGTCATCCGCAAACTTGCTTACCCAGCTTTCAAGTCCTTCCTCTAGATCATTTATAAAGATAACAAAAAGCAATGGTTCCAAAACAGATCCTTGTGGTACACCGCTAGTAACTGCGCTCCAAGATGAACACAATCCATCAACTACTACCCTGAATCTCCTTCCAGCCAGCCAATTCCTAATCCAAACCTCTAATGTATCCTCAATGCCATACCTCCGAAGTTTTAGCATTAGCCTACCATGGGGAACCTTATCGAACGCCTTACTAAAATCCATATACACAACATCTACTGCTTTACCCTCATCCACTTCCTTAGTCACCTTCTCAAAGAACTCAATAAGGTTTGTGAGGCACGACCTGCCCTTCACAAAACCATGCTGGCTATCCCTGATCACGTTATTCCTACCCAGATGTTCATAAATCTTATCCCTTACCATTCTCTCTAAGACTTTGCCCACCACTGAAGTCAGACTCACTGGCCTATAGTTACTAGGGCTATCCCTACTCCCTTTCTTGAACAATGGGACCACATTCGCTATCCTCCAGTCCTCTGGTACTATTCCCGTTGACAACGACGACATAAAAATCCAGGCCAATGGCTCTGCTATCTCCTCCCTAGCTTCCCATAGGATCCTGGGGTAAATGCCATCAGGCCCAGGAGACTTATCTATATTCATCCTTTCCAATATTCCCAAAACCTCTTCCCTGCATATTTCCAGGGCATCCATTCTAATTATTTGTGATTCCATATTCACATCAGCAACAGTGTCCTGTTCCTGAGTGAATACTGATGAAAAGTACTGATTTAATGTCTCTCCAATCTCCTCCGCCTCCACACACAACTTCCCACTACTATCCTTGACTGGACCGATACCTACCCTAGTCATCCTTTTATTCTTGACATACCTATAGAAAGCCTTTGGGTTTTCCCTAATCCTACCAGCTAAAGACTTTTCATGTCCCCTTCTCGCTTCTCTTAGCTCCCTCTTTAGCTCCTTCCTGGCTACCTTATAACTCTCAATCGCCCCTACTGAACCTTCACGCTTCATCTTTACATATGCCGCCTTCTTCCCTTTCACAAGGGACTCCAATTCCTTACTAAACCACGGCTGCCTCACAAGGCCCTTTACACCATGCCTGACTGGTACATACCTATCGAGGACACGCAGTAGCTGCTCCTTGAACAATCCCCACATCTCATTAGTGTTCTTCTCTTGAAGCCTGTTTTTCCAATCCACACATCCTAAGTCATGCCTCACAGCATCATAATTTCCCTGCCCCCAGCTATAGCTCTTGCCCTGCGGCGCACGATTATCCCTCTCCATCACTAAAGTAAAAGTCACCGAGTTGTGGTCACTGTCCCCGAAGTGCTCACCTACCTCCAAGTCTAACACCTGGCCTGGTTCATTACCTAGAACCAAATCCAATATAGCCTCCCCTCTTGTTGGCCTGTCGACATATTGTGTCAGGAAACCCTCCTGCACACATTGTACAAACACCGACCCATCTAATGAACTCGAGCTATAGCTCTCCCAGTCAATATCTGGGAAGTTAAAGTCCCCCATAACAACCACCCTGCTACCTTCACTCTTTTCCTGAATCATCCTCGCAATATTATCCTCTACTTCTCTAGGACTATTAGGAGGCCTGTAGAAAACACCTAACAGGGTGACCTCACCTTTCCTATTTCTAACCTCAGCCCAAACTACCTCAGATGGCAAGTCCTCTTCCATCGTCCATTCCACTGCTGTGATACTGTCTTTGACAAGTAATGCCACGCCTCCCCCTTTTTTACCCCCATGTCTGATCCTACTAAAACATTTGAACCCTGGAACGTGCAACAGCCATTCTTGTCCCTGTTCTACCCACGTCTCTGTAATGGCCACAACATCGAAGTCCCAGGTACCAACCCACGCTGCAAGTTCACCTACCTTATTCCTTATACTTCTGGCATTGAAGTATACACACTTCAATCCACCTTTCTGGTTACAGGCACCCTCCTTAGAGATCGCTGCATTATTCCTAACCTCCCTACACTCAAGGTCCTGTACCCTAAAGCTACAGTCCTGGTTCCCATGCCCCCGCGGAGTTAGTTTAAACCCTCCCAAAGAGCACTAGCAAACCTCCCCCCAAGGATACTGGTGCCCCTCAGGTTCAGGTGTAGCCCATCCTTTTTATAGAGGTCCCACCTTCCCCAGAAAGGACCCCAGTTGTCCAGAAACCGGAATCCCTCCCTCCTGCACCATCCCTGTAGCCACGCATTTAACTGCTCTCTCTCCCTATTCCTCGACTCTCTATCACGTGGCACGGGTAACAAACCAGAGACTACAACTCTGTTTGTTCTAACTCTGAGCTTCCAACCTAGCTCCCTGAAAGCCTGTCTGACATCCTCACCCTTCTTCCTACCTATATCGTTGGTGCCAACGTGGACCACGATCTGGGGCTGCTCCCCCTCCCCCTTAAGGACCCGGAAAACACGATCAGCGACATCACGTACCCTTGCACCTGGGAGGCAACATACCAAACGTGAGTCCCTGTCGCCCCCACAAAACTGTCTGTCTGTACCCCTCACTATCGAGTCCCCAAGAACAATTGCTCTACCTTTCTCCACCCTACCCTTCTGAGCAACGGGGCCAGGCTCCGTGCCAGAGGCCTGAACCTCGTTGCTTGCCCCTGGTAAGTCATCCCCCCCACAAGTATCCAAAACGGTATACTTGTTCTTGAGGGGAATGACCGCAGGGGGTCTCTGCACTGGCTTCCTCCTCCCACTCCCCCTCACTGTCACCCATCTATCTTGAACTTTCGGAGTAACTACTTGCCTATAGCTCCGATCTATGACCTCCTCTGCCTCCCGAATGATCCGCAGTTCATCCAACTCCAGCTCCAGTTCCCTAACACGGGTTTGGAGGAGCTGGAGATGGGTGCACTTCTTGCAAGTGTACTCAGCAGGGACGCTAATGGCTTCCCTCACCTCATACATGTTGCAAGAGGAACATTGCCCTCTCTGCACTGCCATCCCTCTAAAAGTAAGCTTTCCTTAAAAAAAAACAACAAAAACCAACTAAATCTAAAGAAACAAACAAGGAAAATGCAGCACTTACCCGCTAGTCACAATTGGTCTTATTATTAGGTTAGAGGAGGTGGAAGGGTGGGAGGCACTACTCGTGTAGTGCCTCGGGTGACTCGCCTACGCATTTAAATAAGGGGAGAGAAAAAAAAACCTTACCCAGGTAACCTAGCGCGCCTTCCGGGTCTGCTACCGCTTTTTTGAAGGAAAACTTTAAATTTTTAACTAATAAATAAGCGACCAAACTTACCCACCAGCCGTCGCGAAGTCTTCCGAGAGACTGAGGCCTAAAACTCGGAGCCCGCGTTTTCCATGTTTGATGCCACCTTTCTCACACTCTCTCCGATTCTGGATGGTACCCAGTTGATTTAAATTGTTTTATTCCTTAGCTGTCCATAACTTCTTTAAATAGCTTGACCCTTGATCTGATGGTATCTCCCTTGGTCGTCCACATCGAGGGAAAAGTCTGAGTAATTCCCCAACAAGTGTTTTAGCTGTGATGCTGTGTAATGGAATGGCCTCTTAAATTACACTGGGCACAGCCATGATTGTGAACAAATACTCTACCTCACTTTTTGGTTGAGGTAGGGGACCTACACAATCAATTAAGACTCAATAGATAGTAGACAATATCTATTGTAGATATTGGGTGCAAAAGTAGACAATAGGTGCAGGAGTAGGCCATTCTGCCCTTCAAGCCTGCACCACCATTCAATATGATCATGACTGATCATCCTCAATCAGTATCCTGTTCCTGCCTTATCTCCATAACCCTTGATTCCACTATCCTTGAGAGCTCTATCCAACTCTTTCTTAAATGAATCCAGAGACTGGGCCTCCACTGCCCTCTGGGGCAGAGCATTCCACACAGCCACCACTCTCTGGGTGAAGAAGTTTCTCCTCATCTCTGTCCTAAATGGCCTACCCCGTATTTTTAAGCTGTGTCCTGTGGTTCAGCACTCACCCATCAGCGGAAACATGTTTCCTGCCTCCAGAGTGTCCAATCCTTTCATAATCTTATATGTCTCAATCAGATCCCCTCTCAGTCTTCTAAACTCAAGGGTATACAAGCCCAGTCGCTCCAGTCTTTCAGTGTAAGATAGTCCTGCCATTCCAGGAATTGACCTCATGACCCTACGCTGCACTCCCTCAACAGCCAGAATGTCTCTCCTCAAAATTGGAGACCAGAACAATACTCCAGGTGTGGTCTCACCAGGGCCCTGTACAGCTGCAGAAGGACCTCTTTGCTTCTATACTCAATCCCTCTTGTTATGAAGGCCAGCATGCTATTAGCCTTCTTCACTACCTGCTGTACCTGCATGCTTACCTTCATTGACTGGTGTACAAGAACACCCAGATCTCTCTGTACTGCCCCTTTACCTAAATTGATGCCATTTAGGTAGTAATCTGCCTTCCTGTTCTTGCCACCAAAGTGGATAACCATACACTTATCCACATTAAACTGCATCTGCCATGCATCTGTCCACTCACCTAACCTGTCCAGGTCACCCTGTAATCTCCTAACATCCTCCTCACATTTTACCCTGCCACCCAGCTTAGTATAATCAACAAATGTGCTAATGTTATTAGTAATACCATCTTCTATATCAATATATATTGTAAAAAGCTGCGGTCCCAGCACTGATCCCTGCGGTACCCCACTGGTCACTGCCTGCCATTCCAAAATGGAGCCATTTATCACTATTCTTTGTTTCCTGTCAGCCAACCAATTTTCAATCCAAGTCAGTACTTTGCCCCCAATACCATGCACCCTAATTTTGCTCACTAACTTCCTATGTGGGACTTTATCAAAAGCTTTCTGAAAGTCCAGGTACACTACATCTACTGGATCTCCCTCGCCCATCTTCAGAGTTATATCCTCAAAACATTCCAGGAGATTAGTCAGTATGATTTTCCCTTCATAAATCCATGCTGACTCTAACCTATCCTGTTACTGCTATCCAGATGTGTCGTAATTTCATCCTTTATAATAGACTCCAGCATCTTTCCCACCACTGAGGTCAGACTAACTGGTCTATAATTTCCTGATTTCTCTCTCCCACCTTTCTTAAAAAGTGGTACAACATTAGTCACCCTCCAATCCGCAGGAACTGATCCTGAATCTATCGAACTCTGGAAAATAATCACCAACTCATCCACGATTTCTCGAGCCACCTCCTTCAGTACCCTGGGATGTAGACCATCGGGTCCCGGGGACTTATCAACCTTCAGACCTAACAGTCTCTCCAACACCAATTCCTGGCAAATATAAATTCCCTTCAGTTCAGGTCCTTCAGCCACTGTTACCTCAGGGAGATTGCTTGTGTTTTCCCCAGTGAACACAGATCTGAAGTACCAATTCAATTCTTCTGCTGTTTCTTTGTTCCCCGTAATATATTCCCCTGTTTCTGTCTTCAAGGGCCCATTAGTCTTAACCATTTTTTTGCCTTTCACATACCTAAAAAAGTTTATACTATCCTCCTTTATATTTTTGGCCAGTTTACCTTCGTACCTCATTTTTTCTCTGCGTATTTTCTTCTTAGTAATCCTCTGTTGTTCTTTAAAAGCTTCCCAGTCCTCCGTTTTCCCACTTATCTTTGCTATGTTATACTTTTTCTCTTTTAACTTTATATATTTCTTAACTTCCCTCGTCAGCCACGGCCACCCATGCCTCCTCCTGGGATCTTTCTTCCTTTTTGGAATGAACTGATCCTGCATCTTCTGCATTATACACAGAAATACCTGCCATTGTTCCTCCACAGTCATCCCTGCTAGGGTATTGCACCATTGTACTTTGGCCAGCTCCTGCCTCATAGCTCCATAGTTCCCTTCATTCAACAGAAATATTGTCACTTCCAATTGTACCCTCTCCCTCTCAAATTGCAGATTGAAGCTTATTGTATTATGGTCTCTACCTCCCAATGGCTCCTTCACTTCGAGGTCCCTGGCTCATTGCACAATACCAGATCCAGAATTGCCTTCTCCCTGGTCGGCTCCAGCACCAGCTGTTCTAAGAATCCATCTCGGAGGCACTCCACAAAGTCTCTTTGTTCGCCGAGCTGGAGGTTTTTGTTGCAAACGTTTCGTCCCCTGGCTAGGAGACCTCATCAGTGCTCTGGAGCCTCCTGCGAAGCGCTTCTTTGATGTTTCTTCCGGTATTTATAGTGATCTGTCCTTGCCGCTTCCGGGTGTCAGTTTCAGCTGTCCGCTGTAGTGGTTGGTATATTGGGTCCAGGTCGATGTGTTTGTTGATGGAGTTTGTGGATGAATGCCATGCCTCTAGGAATTCCCTGGCTGTTCTCTGTCTGGCTTGCCCTATGATAGTAAAAAATGAGGTCTGCAGATGCTGGAGATCACAGCTGCAAATGTGTTGCTGGTCAAAGCACAGCAGGTTAGGCAGCATCTCAGGAATAGAGAATTCGACGTTTCGAGCATAAGCCCTTCATCAGGAATAAGAGAGAGAGCCAAGCAGGCTGAGATAAAAGGTAGGGAGGAGGGACTAGGGGGAGAGGCGATGGAGGTGGGATAGGTGGAAGGAGGTCAAGGTGAGGGTGATAGGCCGGAGTGGGGTGGGGGCGGAGAGGTCAGGAAGAGGATTGCAGGTTAGGAGGGCGGTGCTGAGTTGAGGGAACCGACTGAGACAAGGTGGGGGGAGGGGAAATGAGGAAGCTGGAGAAATCTGAATTCATACCTTGTGGTTGGAGGGTTCCCAGGCGGAAGATGAGGCGCTCCTCCTCCAGCCGTCGTGTAGTTGTGTTCTGCCGGTGGAGGAGTCCAAGGACCTGCATGTCCTCGGTGGAGTGGGAGGGGGAGTTAAAGTGTTGAGCCACGGGGTGATTGGGTTGGTTGGTTCGGGCGGCCCAGAGGTGTTCTCTGAAGCGTTCCGCAAGTAAGCGGCCTGTCTCACCAATATAGAGGAGGCCACATCGGGTGCAGCGGATGCAATAGATGATGTGTGTGGAGGTGCAGGTGAATTTGTGGCGGATATGGAAGGATCCCTTGGGGCCTTGGAGGGAAGTGAGTGTGGAGGTGTGGGCGCAAGTTTTACATTTCCTGCGGTTGCAGGGGAAGGTGCCGGGGGTGGAGGTTGGGTTGGTGGGGGGTGTGGATCTGACAAGGGAGTCACGAAGGGAGTGGTCCTTGCGGAACGCTGATAGGGGAGGGGAGGGAAATATATCCTTGGTGGTGGGGTCCGTTTGGAGGTGGCGGAAATGGCGGCGGATAATACGTTGTATACGGAGGTTGGTGGGGTGGTAGGTGAGAACCAGTGGGGTTCTGTCTTGGTGGCAGTTGGAGGAGCGGGGCTCAAGGGCGGAGGAGCGGGAAGTGGAGGAGATGCGGTGGAGGGCATCGTCGATCACGTCTGGGGGGAATCTGCGGTCCTTGAAGAAGGAGGCCATCTGGGCTGTGCGGTGTTGGAACTGGTCCTCCTGGGAGCAGATGCGGCGGAGACGAAGGAATTGGGAATATGGGATGGCGTTTTTACAGGGGGCAGGGTGGGAGGAGGTGTAGTCCAGGTAGCTGTGGGAGTCAGTCGGTTTATAATAGATGTCTGTGTTGAGTCGGTCGCCCGAGATAGAAATGGAAAGGTCTAGGAAGGGGAGGGAGGAGTCTGAGACAGTCCAGGTGAATTTCAGGTCGGGATGGAAGGTGTTAGTAAAGTTGATGAACTGTTCAACCTCCTCGTGGGAGCACGAGGCAGCGCCGATACAGTCATCAATGTAGCGGAGGAAAAGGTGGGGGGTGGTGCCAGTGTAGTTGCGGAAGATGGACTGTTCCACATATCCTACGAAGAGACAGGCATAGCTGGGGCCCATGCGGGTGCCCATGGCAACTCCTTTAGTTTGGAGGAAGTGGGAGGATTGAAAAGAGAAGTTATTCAGGGTGAGGACCAGTTCAGTCAGTCGAAGGAGGGTGTCAGTGGAAGGGTACTGGTTGGTGCGGCGGGAAAGGAAGAAGCGGAGGGCTTTGAGTCCTTCGTGATGGGGGATGGAGGTGTACAGGGACTGGATATCCATAGTGAAAATAAGGCGTTGGGGACCGGGGAAGCGAAAATCCTGGAGGAGGTGGAGGGCGTGGGTGGTGTCCCGAACGTAGGTGGGGAGTTCTTGGACTAAAGGGGACAGGACCGTGTCGAGGTATTGGGAGATGAGTTCGGTGGGGCAGGAGCAGGCTGAGACAATGGGTCGGCCGGGGCAGGCAGGTTTGTGGATTTTGGGCAGGAGGTAGAAACGGGCGGTGTGGGGTTGTGGGACTATGAGGTTGGAGGCGGTGGATGGGAGATCCCCTGAGGTGATGAGGTCCTGGATGGTCTGGGAGATGATGGTTTGGTGGTGGGAGGTGGGGTCGTGGTCAAGGGGGCGATAAGAGGAGGCGTCCGCGAGCTGGCGTTTGGCCTCAGCGGTATAAAGGTCGGTGCGCCAAACTACTACCGCACCTCCCTTGTCTGCCAGTTTGATGGTGAGGTTGGGATTGGAGCGGAGGGAGTGGAGGGCTGCACGTTTTGAGGGTGAGAGGTTGGAGTGGGTGAGAGGGGTGGACAGGTTGAGTCGGTTAATGTCACGGCGGCAGTTGGCTATAAAGAGGTCGAGGGCGGGTAGGAGGCCAGCACGGGGTGTCCAGGTGGATGGGGTGCGTTGGAGGCGGGAGAAGGGGTCGTCAGAGGGTGGGCGGGAGTCTTGGTTGTGAAAGTAGGCACGGAGGCGAAGGCGGTGGAAGAATTGTTCAATATCTCGCCGCGTGTTGAACTCATTGATCTGAGGGCGTAGGGGAACGAAGGTGAGGCCCCTGCTGAGGACTGATCTTTCATCCTCAGAGAGGGGGAGGTCTGGAGGGATGGTGAAAATCCGGCAAGGCTGGGAGCTAGGACCTGGTGTGGGACTGGAGCTGGGGGTGGGGGCGGGGTTAGAGGCGGGGACAGAGATCGAAGTAGGGGCGGAGTTAGACGTGGTGACGTTGCTCGATGTGGGGGCGGGGTCATGCGTCGTGATGGAAATAAGCGTGGGGGCGGGGTTACGTGAAGCGACGGGAGATGGCGTGGGGGCGGGGTTATGGGCGGGGTTATGGGTAGTGACGAAAGACGGCGTGGGGGCGGGGAAACCTGAGGATTTGTGCTCCTGCAGGTTAGTGATGTCAGTGGGGGCGGAAGTGGCTGCGTCGACGGCAACCGGAGGGGCGGAAATGGTTGCGGCGACTGAGGAATGGTGGTCATTCCCGGTGGCCGCGTGGGTCGCGGGTCCGTCGGCGATCGTGGAAGCGGTTGTGTGTGTGGTGGTCACCGGGGCAGTTGTAGGGGCGGCGATCGCGGGGGCTCCGAGGTCGGTGGGGGCGGAAGTGACGTCACGGTCGGCGGCGGCCTTTGGTGCCGCGGGCGCTGTGGAGGCCACATGTGTAATGGCGTCCGACAGGCCTGTGGAAGATTCTGGAATAGTTGAGGGGCCACGAGTGTGGGGGTAAGTACATGAAAGTTTTTGGTACTTACTGTCTTTAATCTCTGATAGGGCTAGGAAGAACTGTTTGTTGAGTTTGTGGATTCTTCTGTAGATGAAGAACAGCAGGGGTCCTTTGCAGGTCTGTGAGAGTGTTGTCCTGAGCTGGGGTAGGGCTGATTGCAGGGAGTGTAAGTGGCGACGCATGGCTGCAAGGGTGGAGCGGAGGATCCGGAGGGAGGTCTGTTGCTGGAGGCTTCGGATTTGTTGTAGGTACAGGTTGTCCTGGTTGGGTCCAAATTTTGTTGGTTGGAATGTAGTTCGGAGTCCGTGTGGGATCAGTCGGTTCCGTAGGCAGGTGCTGAGGAAGGAGATGTGGCTGTGGTAACGAGTCTGTTTGAGAACGTGGCTGAAGAGCTTCTGTGCAGAGGAGATGACCTGGGGGGTGCAGTGAGAGAGGGACTCACTGAAATCCTTGTAGAGTAGTGTTTTCCCAGTTGAATTCATGTTGCTTGTTGTCTGATTGTGTGGCTACTAGGGATAGCTGGTCGTGTCGTTTCGTGGCTAGTTGGTGTTCATGTATGCGGATTGTTAGCTGTCTTCCTGTTTGTCCTATATAGTGTTTTGTGCAGTCCTTGCATGGTATTTTATAAACTACATTAGTTTTGCTCATGTTGGGTATTGGCTCCTTAGTTCTAGTGAGTTGTTGTCTGAGCGTGGCTGTTGGTTTGTGTGCCGTTATGAGTCCTAAGGGTCGCAGTAGTCTGGCTGTCAGTTCTGAAATGCTCCTGATGTATGGTAGTGTGGCTAGTCCTTTTGGTTGTGGCATGTCCTCGTTCCGTGGTCTATCTCTTCGGCATCTGTTGATAAAGTTGCGCGGGTATCCGTTTTTGGCGAATACCTTGTATAGGTGTTCCTCTTCCTCTTTTCGCAGTTCTGGTGTACTGCAGTGTGTTGTAGCTCTTTTGAATAGTGTCCTGATGCAGCTTCGTTTGTGTGTGTTGGGGTGGTTACTTTCATAGTTTAGGACTTGGTCTGTGTGTGTTGTTTTCCTGTGTAACCTTGTGGTGAATTCTCCGTTCGGTGTTCTCTGTACTATCACGTCTAGGAATGGGAGTTGGCTATCCTTTTCTACTTCTCTCGTGAATCGGATGCCTGTGAGTGTGGCGTTGATGATCCGGTGTGTTTTTTCTATTTCCGTGTTTTTGATGATTACGAACGTGTCATCGACGTATCTGACCCAGAGTTTGGGTTGAATTTGTGGTAGGGCTGTTTGTTCTAACCTTTGCATAACTGCCTCTGCTATGAGTCCCGAACGAACAGAACCACTACAACAAGCACCCGAGCTACAAATCTTCGCACAAACTTTGAAAGTCTCTTTCTTGAGGTCCATTACCATCCTGATTCTCCCAGTCTACCTGCATGTTGCAATCCCCCATAACAACTGTAGTAACATCTTTGTGACAGGCCAATTTCAGCTCCTGATTTAACTTACATCCGACATCCAGGCTACTGTTTGGGGGCCTGTAGATAACTCCCAAGAGGGTCATTTTACCCTTAGAATTTCTCAGCTCTATTCACAGTGACTCTACATCCCCTGATTCTACGTCCCCCCGCGCAAGGGACTGAATATCATTCCTTACCAACAAGGCCACCCCACCCCCTCTGCCCATCAGTCTGTCCTTACGATAGCACATGTAGCCTTGAATATTCATTTCCCAGGCCCTGTCCACTTGAAGCCACGTCTCAGTTATCCCCACAACATCGTAACTGCCAATTTCCAAAAGAGCCTCAAGCTCATCCACCTTATTTCTAATCCTTCGTGCATTCATATATAGTATTTTTAATTTGTTACTGCCCTCATCCTTCCCATCAACCCCTATTTCACTCAACCTTACAGCATGATCCCTTTCCGAGTTTTCTGCCTCATTGATACAGTTGTCTCTCTTGACTTCCCTTGTTCTAACTTTCCCTCCAATTTCATTTTTAAGCTTCCAGTTTGTCCCCTCCCCTCCGCTACTTAGTTTAAACGCAGCCGTGTTGCAGTGGCAAACCTGCCTGCCAGAATGCTGGCCCCCCAACTATTAAGGTGCAAACCGTCCTTCTTGTAAAATTTATGCTTCCCACAAAACATACCCCAGTGATCCAAGAATTTAAATCCTTGCTTCCTGCACCAGTTCCCCAGCCACACATTCAAGTCCATTATCTCCCTGTTCCTGGTCCTCTCCAGCCCGAGGAGCTGGAAGCAAACTGGAGATAACCACCCTGGGTGTCCTGCTTTTCAGCTGCCTTCCGAGTTCTCCGAAGTCCCACTGTAGAATGTCCCTCCTCTTCTTCCTGACATCATTTGTGCCGACATGTACCACCACGTCTGGCTCTTCACATTCGCCCTTGAGGATTTCCTGCCTTCTGTCTGTGATGGCCATAATCCTGGCACCAGGAAGGTAACACACCATCCTCAAATCCCACCTGCTGCTGCAGAAACCCCGGTCAGTCCCTCTCACTATGGAGTCCCCTATTCCCACGGCTCTGTGCGATGTCTGACTCCTCCGCTCTGTATCCACGCCAACCTTTGATTGACAGACCTGGCCGCCTCGCGGACTGGCAGTGTCACCTGTCTCTACGGTTTCCAAAAGATTCAACCTGTTCCTGACAGGTACTTCCCCCAGGGTCTCTTGCACCTGTCTCATCTCTGTCTTCCTCATCGTCTTCTCCCTTCTGCTCTCTTCTGGTATGGTCGGTGTAATCACCTCACTGAAGGTCCTGTCCGGAAAGATCTCGTTCTCTCGGATGAGCCTAAGGTCCTCAAGTTCTTTCATCAGTGCTGCAATATGCTCCGTCAGTAGCTGAATGTGTACACACTTTTCACACTTATACGAGCCAGACACACCAGAGTCCCTGACCACCCACATCATGCACGCAGTACACTGAACCAGCTGGGCAGTCATGTCTTCACCCTCTTCAACTGTGGCCTAATCACTTCACTCATCCTCCTTGTCAAAGACTCCTGAGCTGAAGCCTCAATCTTTTTTCAACAGACACTTCCCTCGACCCCCGTGTTTTGTCGCAAGTCTGTGGATTTTTAATTTAGGTTAGAGGAGGAGAGTGGGAGGGAGGCCCAACTGTCTAGGACCTGGGGTGCAGAACACACCCACTCAAATAACAATCACTATCCTTCCCGACTGGCTTTGTGCTCCGACTTCACTTCCGCCCAGCTCCCGCTGCTCTCTGCTGTAAAAAGATTGTGAAAGGTTCCTCCAATGCTGGAATAGGTATTAAAGCTGCAGGTTTTATTCCTGCCTGTGGTTGTCCAATAAGCTGACATATATGACACGTCTGGCAAAATTCAACTACACCGTTGTGTGGTCCAGGCCAGTGAAAATGCCTTTGTATTTTAGCCTGTGTTTTTCTCACTCCTAAATGACCTCCAAGTGGTACCTCTGTACCACCCACAACACTTCCTTTGTATAACCCCCTGGCAAAACAATTTGATGAATTTCTGTCCATTTCTCCTCTGCCTGAATATTTGATGGCCTCCAGTTCCTGATTAAGACATCATTTTTAAGTTAATGACACTCAGGGATACGTTTAGATTCTGACTCTGTATATACCTTTTGATATGAATTGCTTTAAATTGTCATCTTTCTACTGCAACTCCATTAATTCATCTCGGCTAAAGATGCCTGCTTCATACTTGCCCTGCTCCTGGTTTGTCTCAACATTCTGATCAAACACCGCCTCTGCTAATGTCACCTCAACTTTCTTATCTGTACCCTTTGATCTCTCCTGTTTCAACTGGTGACTTTGTGACCTCGTAACTACACAGTCAGGACAAATCCCGGGATGTGTGTTCTGTTATTTCAGTTGCCTGAGTTTCCACAGGCTTTTCAACTACAGTAGGCAGCACTCCTTCAGGTCAGTCAGTTATAAATGAGCAAGGACAGATTGTAATCCTGGAGCTAAGAGTGTGTCCAGTTCTCCGACCACAAATTCTCCACTTTTCTCTGGACACTCGAACCTCACTTTACACTTTATCTCACCGTGAATTCCCATCACTAGTACCTCTTCTGGCAATAGTCCTTCAGGAGGACATATCTCCTCATCCTTCAGCATCACAGATTGGGAGGATCATGTGTCCCTTAATATTGGAACCTCTTTACCTGCCCACTCTTGGCCAATGTGAATAAACGTTACCTTTGCAGGGAGTTTTCTTGAAGCAGATCTGGCACATCCTCCTTAACCAACCTCCGACCAGCTCGGACATTTTGGTGCAGCTTTCTAGAGTCGTCTGGGCTTTCTGTTACCATGACAACAGGTCTCCCAGGCCTATCCTGCCTTCCCACGTCTGGCTTCCCAGTGCTCCTCCTAGCCTACCAACATTGTGATTTTGTGTGGCCCACTTTATTGCAATGAAAACACTGGAGCTTTTCAACTTCTCTTTCCCCTTCAGGCAGTTCCTTTTTACTCTGTGGTGAGTTCTCCTGATGATCTTCACTGAGATCGACCTTTCCCTTTCCATGTGAGGATTTCTCTTTGCCCTAGTGCCTATCCCTCAGAGATTGAAATTGATTCTGGAAGCCAAACCGTGTTTTACGGACCAGCTCATAATCATCGGCTCCTTCAGCTGCGAATCCTGCTGTTTGAACTCTCTGCTCTTCCCCCTGAGTTCTCACTACTTCAGGCAGCACAGTGGCTCAGTGGTTAGCACTGCTGCCTCACAGCGCCAGGGACCAGGTTCAATCCCAGCCTCCAGTGACTGTCTGTGTGGAGTTTGCACATTCTCCCTGTGTCTGCATGGGTTTCCTTTGGGTACTCCGGTGTCCTCCCACAATCCGAAGATGTGCAGGTTCAGTAACTTGGCCGTGCTAAATTGCTCGTAATGTTCAGGGATGTCTTGGTTAGGTGCATGATTAAGGGATAAATGTAGAATAGCAGGGATTGGGTCTGGGTGGGTTACTATTCAAAGGGCCAGTGTGAACTTGTTGGGCCGAACGGCCTGTTTCCACACTGTAGGAATTTTAGAATTCCAATGATTTTTTGAACTCTTCCAAAGGAATTGTCTCTCTGAGAGCGTCATAGGTTTGCTGTATTTTCAGTGCCCTTATCCACCTATCAAAATTACTTTGTTTGATCCTTTCAAACTCATAGAGTCATAGTCAGAGAGAGAGACAGCATGGAAACAGACCCTTCGGTCCAACCCATCCATGCCGAGCAGATATCCCAACCCAAACTAGTCCCACCTGCCAGCATCCGGCCCAATCAAGTTTATGAGACATGATTTCCCACGCACAAAGTCATGTTGACTATCCCTAATCAGTCCTTGCCTTTCCAAATACATGGACATCCTGTCCCTCAGGATCCCCTCCAACAATTTGCCCATCACCGAGGTCAGGCTCACTGGTCTATAGTTCCCTGATTTGTCCTTACCACCTTTCCGAAACAGTGGCACCACGTTTGCCAACCTCCAGTCTTCCAGCTCCTCATCGATGATACAGATATCTCAGCAAGAGGCCCAGCAATCACTTCTCTAGCTTCTCACAGAGTTCTCGGATACACCTGATCAGGGCCTGGGGATTTATCCACCTTTAACCATTTCAAGACACCCAGCACTTCCTCCTCTGTAATCTGGATATTTTGCAAGATATCACCATATATTTCCCTACAGTCTATATCTTCCATATCCTTTTCCACAGTAAATACTGAGCAAAATACTCGTTTAGTATCTCCCCATCTCCTTGGGGTCCACACAAAGGCCGCCTTGCTGATCTTTGAGGAGCCCTATTCTCTCCCTAGTTATCCTTTTGTCCTTGATATATTTGTAAAAACCCTTTGGATTCTCCTTAATTCTATTTGCCAAAGCTATCTCAGGTCCCTGCTGCCCTCCTGATTTCGCTCTTAAGTATACTCCCACTTCCTTTATACTCTTCTAAGGATTCACACGATCTATCCTGTCTACACCTGACATATGCTTCCTTCTTTTTCTTAACCGAACCCTCAATTTCTCTCATCATCCAGCATTCCCTATACCAACCAGCCTTCCCTTTCACCCTGACAGGAATATACTTTCTCTGGATTCTCGTTATCTCATTTCTGAAGGCTTCCCATTTTCCAGCCGTCCCTTTACCTGCGAACATCTGCCCCCAATCAGCTTTTGAAAGTTCTTGCCTAATACCGTCAAAATTGGCCTTTCTCCAAGTTACAACTTCAACTTTTAGATCTGGTCTATCCTTTTCCATCACTATTTTGAATCTAATAGAATTATTGTCGCTGGCCCCAAAGTGCTCCCTCACTGACACCTCAGTCACCTGCCCTGCCTTATTTCCCAAGAGTAGGTCAAGTTTTGCACCTTCTTTAGTAGGTACATCCACATACTGAATCAGAAAATTGTCTTGTACACACTTAAGAAATTCCTCTCCATCTAAACCTTTAACATTATGGTAGGCCCAGTCGATGTTTGGAAAGTTAAAATCCCCTACCATAACCACCCTATTATTGTTAGATAGCTGAGATCTCCTTACAAGTTTGTTTCTCAATTTCCCTCTGACTATTGGGGGTTTATAATTACAATCCCAATAAGGTGATCATCCCTTTCTTATTTTTCAGTTCCACCCAAATAACTTCCCTGGATGTATTTACAGGAATATCCTCCCTCAGCACAGCTGTAATGCTATCCCTTATCAAAAATTCCACTCCCCCTCCTCTCTTGCCTCCCTTTCTATGCTTCCTGTAGCATTTGTATCCTGAAACATTGAGCTGCCAGTCCTGCCCATCCCTGAGCCATGTTTCTGTAACTGCTATGATATCCCAGTCCCAGGTTCCTAACCATGCCCTGAGTTCATCTGCCTTCTCTGTTCGGCCCCTTGCATTGAAATAAATGCAGTTTAATTTATTAGTCCTACCTTGTCCCTGCCTGCCCTGACTGACTCACTTCTGTTCTCAACTGTACCGTCTCAGATTGATCTCTTTCCTCACTATCTCCCTGGGTCCCAAACCACCCCCCCCCACCAACCTCACTAGTTTAAATCCTCCCAAGCAGTCCTAACAAATATCCCTGCCAGTATATTAGTCCCCTTCCAATTTAAGTGCAATGCATTCTTCTCAATGCAGGTTTGACCAGGGTCCCTCCATAGAATCCTGAAATGTCTGAAATCATAGAGCAGAAAGATGTACTGCACGGAAACAGACCCTTTGCTTCAACTCATCCATGCTGACCAGATATCCCTACCTAATCTTATTCCTTTTGCCAGCACCCGGCACATATCCCTCCAAACCCTTCCTATTCATATACCCATCCAAATGCCTCTTAAATGTTGTAATTGTACCAGCCTCCACCACATCCTCTGGCAGCTCATTCCATATACGTACCACCCTCTGTGTGAAAAAGTTTCTGCTTAGTTCCTTTTTATATCTTTCCCCTCTCACCCTAAACCTATGCCCTCTAGTTCTGGACTCTCCCGACCCCAGGGAAAAGACTTTGTCTATTTATCCTATCCATACCCCTCATAATTTTGTAAACCTCGATAAGGTCACCCCTCAGCCTCCGACGCTCCAGGGAAAACAGCCCCAGCCTGTTCAGCCTCTCCCTGTAGCTCAGATCCTCCATCCCAGACAACATCCTTGTAAATCTTTTCTGAACCCTTTCAAGTTTCACAACTTCCTACCGATAGGAAGGAGACCAGAATTGCACGCAATATTCCAACAGTGGCCTAACCAATGTCCTGTACAGCCACAACATGACCTCCCAACTCCTGTACTCAATACTCTGACCAATAAAGGAAAGCATACCAAATGCCTTCTTCACTATCCTATCTACCTGTGACTCCACTTTCAAGGAGCTATGAACCTGCACTCCAAGGTCTCTTTGTTCAGCAGCACTCCCTAGGACCTTACCATTAAGTGTATAAGTCCTGCTAAGATTTGCTTTTCCAAAATACAGCACCTCGCATTTATCTGAATTAAACTCCATCTGCCACTTCTCAGCCCATTGGCCCATCTGGTCCAGATCCTGTTGTAATCTGAGGTAACCTTCTTCACTGTCCACTACACCTCCAATTTTGGTGTCATCTCTAAACATAATAACTGTTTCTCTGATGTTCACATCAATGATGTTCATCATTATATAAATGATGAAAAGTAATGGACCCAGCACTGATACTTGTGGCACTCCACTGGTCACAGGCCTCCAGTCTGAAAAACAACCCTCTGCCACCACCCTCTGTCTTCTACCTTTGATCCAGTCCTGTATTCCATGAGACCTAGCCTTGCTAACCAGTCTCTCATGTCGAACACCTTACTGAAGTCCATATAGATCACATCTACTGTTCTGCCCTCATCAATCCTCTTTGTTGCTTCTTCAAAAAACTCAATCAAATTTGTGAGACATGATTTCCCACACACAAAGCCATGTTGACTATCCCTAATCAGTCCTTGCCTTTCCAAATACATGCTACAAGCTCATTCACACTTCAGATGGCTTTTTTCACCTCCTCATACTCCCAGATACCATTTCTGATAATGATGCAAATACCTCACTAACCCTACTGACAAGTTTTATTTGGATCAACAAAAACCACATTCCCACTACTGGCTGAAGACTGTTCTTGATCTTAATTCTTGCTTGACCCCTTCAGATAGCTTTCAAATGGTTTTACGTTGCAAATCACACACCTCATAGATGACCATCGAAACAGGAGCAGGCCACTCCTGGCTGATCATCTTCTCAATCTCACTTCCCAACACTATCCCCAAATTCCTTCATCTTAATAGTTTCCACAAGCCTATTGATTTCTCTCTTCTTTCTTCAGAAGAATACAGTTGGGGTCTCGGCTATCTTCTTACAATCCTATTACAGGGTCTGACCCGATCTCTAACACTGCAGAGGAGATTTTCCAGGATGGTACTCGACCTCGAGACTTTCAGATAAGGAGAGAGATTGGACGGACTAGTGTTGTTTTCCTCAGAGAAAGCCTAGACTCTGACTTTATTCTTACAACACCGTTAAATTACAGTAAAAAGAAGACTTTGCATAATAGTCACGCTATTGAAATATTTAACACGAATGTGTGTTATTTCACCACTAATTACCAACTATTCTGATCTCAGCAGCATCCCATAAACACATCCATTTCCAAGACAACTCAGCAAAGCAGTTTGGATTTCCACATGCTGTCTCTGTCCAGTCCAGAAGAAGAAAATAATCTGCCCCTTTTGGTTTTTAAGATCTCATTCTCGCAGAAAACTCAAGGCTTTAGCTCAGCAGTCAGCAGAAACCGTCTCACTAACCAAAAGCAAGATGTAAATCCTTGCTGATTCTGTGTGAGTCCTGGCCCTGTCCACTCCTGATTCTTTAATTTAAAAAGAAGCATCCAGGGAGAACTCTCAGCTGTTTACCAACTGCCTCTCTGAAGGAGTTATTCGAGCCCCACTGTGATTTTCCTGCTCCTCGGATGTTGCCTGATCTGCTGTGCTTTTCCAGCCCTACTCTAGTCTTGACCCCACTGTGACAACAGCCCTCTGTAGGAGATACAGCACAGAACGCGGCTCTCTTAAAGGCACTGAACCATCATGCCAGTGTAACCGTGTCCCTCCTGTAGTGTGGATTACACACAATACACTCGCTGGGGCTTAACCAACCTTTTATAGTCTGACAGCATCACCTCCCTACTCTTAAACACTATGCCTCGACTAGTCAAGGCTGCTTAACCATTTTATCCAGCTGTCCTGATACCTTAAGATACCGGTGAACATGTCCACCAAGGTCTGTCTGATTCCCAGTGCTTCCCAGTCTCCTATTGTTCATCTTGGATTTCCTTGCCTTGTATGGCCAGCACGAGTGTATCATCCCATAATTATCCCGACTGAATTCCATTTGTCACAGATCAAACCATCTGGCCAAGCCGCCACAATCCTCTGATCCTTTTCCTGGAGATCTCGTTTCACTTTTTCGAAAGTTTGTCACTGTTTGTTATTCTGTCAATCTATTTAACGTGACTGAAGAGTTTTTGTTGTTGTGGGTTTTGTTTCAGGTTTGTAACAATTACAATCGCTGTCACTGTGATATGGGCTGGGCTCCTCCATTCTGTCAAAATGCAGGGCAAGGTGGCAGTCTTGACAGTGGGCCCATGGTCGAGGCCGCAGGTAATCATTTCAGTTCCTGTGCTCTTTCCCATTGGCACGTTCTCCCCGCTGTGTCTTTTTCTGCTGTTCAACACCACACCTGCTCCAACTGAGCTTCCTGGACCATGAAGCATTTGTAAGGTTTCGGAAATGGAAATTAAACAAGGCACTTCAGCAGGATAAATAAAGCAGAAAGGAACTTTAAAAAGAAATGAGGAAAGCTACTCAGGACCAGGAAATGCCCTTGGCAAGTCGGATAAAGGAGAATCTCAAGGCATTTTATATGTATCTAAGAAGCAGGAGGGTAACTAGGGAAAGGGTAGGCCCAGTCAAGGACAAATTGGAGATTTCTGTGTGGAGCTGGAGGAAGAGAGTATGGTCTTAATGAATACTTCGCATTGGGATTCACCGAGGACAAGGATCTGGATGATGGTAAGGTTAGGGAGGGGGATGTTGGGATTCGAGGGCAGGTCAATATTAAGGAGGAGATCTAGAGTTGAAAAAAAGAAGGTAGATAAGTCCCCAGAGCTGAAAATGTGTTGATGAAAAAGCACAGCAAGTCAGGCAGCATCCAAGGAGTAGGAGAATCGACATTTCGGGCATGAGCCCTTCTTCAGGAATGAGGAGAGTGTGCCAAGCAGGCTAAGATAAAAGGTAGGGAAAGGGGACTTGGGGGAGGGGCGTTGGAAATGCGATAGGTGGAAAGAGATTAAGGTGAGTGTGATAGGCCGGAGTGGGGGTGGGACGGAGAGGTCAGGAAGAAGATTGCAGGTTAGGAAGGAGTGCTGAGTTCAAGGGTTGGGACTGAGACAAGGTGGGACAACCCAACCTCCACTCCCGGCACCTTCCCCTGCAACCGCAAGAAATGCAAAACATGCGCCCACACCTCCCCCCTTACTTCTCTCCAAGGCCCCAAGGGATCCTTCCATATCCGCCACAAATTCACCTGCCCCTCCACACACATCATTTACTCCATCAGCTGCACCCAATGCGGCCTCTTCTACATTGAGGAGACAGGCCGCCTACTTGCGGAACGTTTCAGAGAACACTTCTGGGACACCCGGACCAATCAACCCATCCACCCCGTGGCTCAACACTTCAAATCCCCCTCCCACTCCACCAAGAACATGCAAGTCCTTGGGCTCCTCCATTGCCAGACCATAACAACACGACGGCTGGAGGAAGAGCGCCTCATCTTCCGCCTAGGAACCCTCCAACCACAAGGGATGAACTCGGATTTCTCCAGTTTCATTTCCCCTCCCCCCACCTTGTCTCAGTCCCAACCCTCGAACTCAGCACCGCCCTCCTAACCTGCAATCTTCTTCCTGACCTCTCCGCCCCCACCCCACTCCGGCCTTTCACACTCACCTTGACCTCCTTCCACCTATGGCATTTCCAACACCCCTCCCCCAAGTCTCTCCTCCCTACCTTTTATCTTAGCCTGCTGGACACACTTTCCTCATTCCTGAAGAAAGGCTCATGTCCGAAACGTCGATTCTCCTGCTCCTTGGATGCTGCCTGTCCTGCTGCGCTTTTCCAGCAACACATTTTCAGCTCTGATCTCCAGCAGCTGCAGTCCTAACTTTCTCCTAGATAAGTCCCCAGAGCCAGATGGGATCTAGGTTGAAGAGTGTGGTGCTGGAAAAGCACAGCCAGTCAAGCAGCATCTGAAGAGCAGGAGAGTCACCGTTTTGGGCAAAAACCCTTCATCAGGAAGGTTTGTATCCGAAACATCGCTTCTTCTGCTCATTAGATGCTGCCTGACCTTGCGTGCTTTTCCAGCACCACACTCTTCAACTCTGATCTCCAGCATCTGCAGTCCTCACTTTCTCCCGATGGGATCTATGCAAGATACTGAGGGAGGAGAGGGAGGGGATTGCTGAGGCCGTGATAAAATTCTTTGTATCCCCTTTAGCCCAGGCAAGTCCTTTGTTCAAGAAAGGCAACAGGGATAGCCCAGGAAATTACTGGGCGGTGAGCTCCACGTCAGTGGTAGGGAAATTATTGGATATGAAACCAGCTAGGCCATAGAAAGCAGAGTTTAATAATGGAAGGGTGTTTTTCTGACTGGAGATCTCCCTCCAGGGATGTTCTCCAAGGATCAGTGCTGGGATATCTGTTGTTTCTAATTGATTTCAATGATGTGGATGCACATTCTGGTTAGTAAGTTTGCAGATGACACAAAAATTGGTGGAGTTATGGAGAGTGAGGAAGGATATCAAAGGATGGTATGTGTCTGGTATACGCGCTGTGAGGGGAGGTTGCAGAAGCAGATATGATAGCAACATTTCAGAGGCATTTCGATCAACTCATGAACAGACAGATGGGATTGATTCAGAATCATGTCATGGCCAGCACAGACATGGTGGGCTGAAGGGCCTGTTGCTGAGCTGTATTGTTCTGTGTTCAATGTTCATTCTCCCCAGTTGTCCACTGTCATTAGCTGGGCCAAGTAGGATTTGCTTCCCTGGGCTGTGTGAGAATGTTTGTGGTGATTTGTTACTGATCCTAACCCAGTACAAAGGGAACATCAACACCCCGAGCCCATTGCTGGGCACTCTAAAGGACAAGCTTCTCCAGCACAAAGCAGATTCAGGAAGGTTTAATGGAGTCACCTTCCCCTCCCAGAAACACATGGAGGTGAGTGCTGACTTGGAGCAGGTCATGGAGTCAAGTCAATCTGCATTTATCCCCATCGTAAGATAAAGGGGAGGTGGTGGCACAGTGATAATGTCATCAAATTGGTAATCCCCAGTGAGCCACAGCCAAACGGACTGGGGACATGGGTTCAAATCCCACCATGGCAGATATACAATCTGGAACAAAGAGTCTTGTGATGACTGTGAAACCACAGGCAATTGTCAGAAAAACTCAGCTGGTTCACTGGTGTCCTTAGGGGAAGCAAATCTGCCATCTTCACCTGGTCTGGCCTCCATGTGACTCCAGACCCACAGCAATGGGACTGACTCTCAGCTACCCTGTGAAATGGCCGAGCAAGCCCCTTGCTTGAACCAATCACTGTGAAGTCTCAACAAAGAAATGAAACCGATAGATCACCTGGCATCGACCCAGGCACCAGAAAAGACAACAGCAGAAACAGCCCTGCCGACCCTGCAAAGCGCCCCCCCCCCTCACTAACACCAAAACTGGGAGAGGAACAGCTGAGAAAGTCATACTGACAGAACCATACCTTACAGACAATGTCCCAGACCCTACCACCACCATCCCTGGATATGCCCTGTCTCGCTGGCAGGACAGACCCAGCAGAGGGGGTAATAAAGTGGGATACAATCGAGAGGGGTTTGCCCTATGAATCCTTAACATTGACTCCAGCTTCCATGAAGAGTACATGAGGGCATGTCAGGAGCAGCACAGGGAATACTTATAGTGCCATAGAATAACACGGCGTGGAGACAGACCCTTCGTTCCAATTTGCCCACCATTACCAGTCTCGTTTGTCTGTATTTGGCCCCAATCCCTCTAAACCTTTCCTATCCATGTACCTTTTCAAATATCTTTTAAATTTTGTACTCACCTCCAGCACTTCCTCTGGCAGTTCAGTCTATATCTGCACCACCCCCGAGTCAAAAAGTTCCCCTCCGACCTTAAACCTGGACCCTCTAGTTTTGGGCTGTCTAAATCCATCCTATCGGTGTCCCTCACAATTTTCTAAACATCGACAAGGTCACCCCTCAACCTCCTATGCTCCAAGGAACAAAAGACTTTCTTGATAACACAAACCCTCCAGTCCCACGAACATTCTCATAATGCTCTCCAGTTTAATAATACCCTTCCCACAACAGGGTGACCAGAACTACACACCAAACTCAAAAAGTGGGCTCACCAATGTCAAAGAACAAAGAACATAATAGCAGAGGAACAGGCCCTTCGGCCCTCCAAGCCTGCACTAATCCAGATCTTCTAACTAAACCTGTCGCCTGTTGACCAAGGGTCTTATCCCTCTGCTCCCTGCCCATTCATGTATCTGTCTAGATATACATCTTCAATGATGCTATCATGCCTGCTTCTACCATCTCTGCTGGCAACGCGTTCCAGGCCCCCACCACCCTCTACATACCTCCCATGCATATGTCCCCTAAATGTTTCCCCTCTCACCTTGAACTTGTACTCCCTTGTAATTGAGACCTCAGCTCTGGGAAAAAGCTTCTTGCTATCCACCCTGTCGATACTCCTCATGATTTTGTGGACCTCAGTCAGGTCCCCCTCTTTCTCCGTCTTTCTAATGAAAATAATCCTAATCTACTCAATCTCTCTTCTTAGCTTGCACTCTCCCTACCAGGTAACATCCTGGGGAACCTCCTCTGCACCATCTCCAAAGCATCCATATCATAGAACATAGAACATAGAAAAATACAGCGCAGTACAGGCCTTTTGGCCCTCGATGTTGCGCCGGTCCAAGCCCACCTAACCTACACTAGCCCGCTATCCTCCATGTGCCTATCCAATGCCCGTTTAAATGCCCATAAAGAGGGAGAGTCCACCACTGCTACTGGCAGGGCATTCCATGAACTCACAACCTTTTGGTAATGTAGCGACCAGAACCATACACGGTATTCCAAATGTGGCCGAACCAAAGTCTTCTACAACTGTACCACAACCTGCCAACTCTTGTACTCAATCCCCTGTCTGATGAAGGAAAGCATGCCCTATGCCTTCTTGACCACTCCATTGACCTTCAGGGAACAATGGACCTGAACACCCAGATCTCTCTGGACATCAATTTTCCCCAGGGCTTTTCCATTTACTGTACAGTTTGCTCTGGAATTGGATCTTCCAAAATGTATCACCTCACATTTGCCCAGATTGACCTTCATCTATCGTTTCTCTGCCCAACTCTCCAACCTCTCTCTATTCTGCTGCATTCTCTGACAATCCCCTTCACTATCTGCTACTTCATCAATCTTAGTGTCATCTGCAGACTTGCTAATGAGGCAACCTACACCCTCCTCCAGATCATTTATGTATATCACAAACAACAGTGGTCCCAGCACACATCCTTGTGGGACACCATTGGTCACAGGTCTCCTTTTTGAGAAGCCCCCTTCCATGACTACTGTCTCCTGCAGCCCAGTCAGTTCTCTATCCATCTAGCTGGTACACCCTGGAGTCCATGAGACTTCACTTTCTCCATCAGCCTACTATGGGGAACATTATAAATGCCTTACTAAAGTCCATGTGTATGATATCTACAGCCCTTCCCTCATCATTCAACTTTGTCACTTACTCAAAGAATTATATAAAGTTGGAAAGACATGACCTTCCCCGCACAAAACCATGATGCCGATCACTGATAGGCCCATTTCCTTCCAAATGCAAATAGATCCTATCCTTCAGTATCTTCTCCAGCAACTTCCCTCCTACTGATGTCAGCCTCACAGGTCTGGAATTACCTGGATTATCCCCGCTACCCTTCTGAATCAAAGGGACAACATTAGCAATTCTCCAGTCCTCCATGACCTCACCCATGTTCGAGGGTGTTGCAAAGATATCTGTTAAAGCTCCAGCTATTTCCTCTCTTGCTTTCCTCAGTAACCTGGGATAGATCCCATCTGGACCTGGGGACTTGTCCACCTTAATGCCTCTTAGAATATCCAACACTTCCTCTCTCCTCATGCTGACTTGACCTCGAGTAATCAAACTAGTGCCTCAGCCTTTCCTCATACGATCTTCCTACCATGCCAGGCAACATCCTGGTAAACCTCCTCTGCACTCGTTCCAATGCCTCCACATCCTTCCTATAGTATGGCGACCAAAACTGCACACAATACTCCAGATGAGGCCGCACCAGAGTCTTATACAACTGCAACATGACCTCAGGACTCCGGAACTCAATTCCTCTACCAATAAATCCCAGTACACCATATGCCTTTTTCACAGCACTATTTACCTGGGTGGCAACTTTCAGAGATCTGTGTACATAGACACCAAGATCCCTCTGCTCATCCACACTACCAAGTAGCCTACCATTAGCCCAGTAATCCATCTTCTTGTTACTCCTACCAAAGTGAATGACTTCACACTTAGCTATATTGAACTCCATTTGCCACCTTTCTGCCCAGCTCTGCAACCTATCTATATCCCGCTGTAACCTGCCACATCCTTCTTCACTGTCCACAACTCCACCGAATTTCGTGTCATCTGCAAACTTGCTCACCCAGCCTTCAAGCCCTTCCTCTAGATCATTTATAAAAATGACAAACAGCAATGGTCCCAAAACAGATCCTTGTGGAACACCGCTAGTTACTGCACTCCAAGATGAACCTATACCATCAACTACTACCCTCTGTCTCCTTCCAGCCAGCCAATTCCTAATCCAAACCTCTAATGCACCCTCAATGCCATACCTCTGTAGTTTTTGCATTAGCCTACCATGGGGTACCTTATCGAACGCCTTGCTAAAATCCATATACACCACATCTACTGCTTTACCCTCGTCCACTTCCTTGGTCACCTTCTCAAAGAACTCAATAAGGTTTGTGAGGCACGACCTGCCCTTCACAAAACCATGCTGACTATCCTTGATCACATTATTCCTATCCAGATGTTCATAAATTCTATCCCTTACAATTCTCTCTAATACTTTGCCCACAACAGAAGTGAGACTCACTGGCCTATAGTTACTAGGGTTATCCCTACTCCCCTTCTTGAACAAGGGGACTACATTCGCTATCCTCCAGTCTTCTGGCACTATTCCCGTAGACAATGACGACATAAAAATCAAGGCCAATGGCTCCGCTATCTCCTCCCTAGCTTCCCAGAGGTTCCTAGGATAAATGTCATCAGGCCCAGGGGACTTATCTATTTTCATCCTTTCCAGTATTCCCCAGATCTCTTCCCTACATACCTCAAGGCCATCCATTCTAATCACTTGTGACTCAATATTCACAACAACAACAGTGTCCTGTTCCTGAGTGAATACTGACGAAAAGTATTGATTTAGTGTCTCTCCAATGTCCTCCGCCTCCACACACAACTTCCCACTACTATCCTTGACAGGACCGATACCTACCCTAGTCATCCTTTTATTCCTGACATACCTATAAAAAGCCTTTGGGTTTTCCCTAATCCTACCAACTAAGGACTTTTCATGTCCCCTTCTCGCTGCTCTTAGCTCTCTCTTTAGATCCTTCCTGGCTACCTTATAACTCTCAGAACATGTCTGTCCTGAACTCTAATCACCTCTCTTTAAAAGCCTCCCTCATATCGAATGTGGATTTCCCTTCAAACAGCTGCTCCCAATCCACATTCCCCAGCTCCTGCCGAATGTCGGTATAGTTGGCCTTTCCCAGTTTAGCACTCTTCCTTTAGGACCATTCTTATCTTTGTCCATGAGTATCCTAAAACTTATGGAATTGTGATCCCTATTCCCAAAGTAATCCCTTACTGAAACTTCAACCACCTGGCCGGGCTCATTCCCCAACACCAGGTCCAATATGGCCCTTTCCCGAGTTGGAGTATTTATATCCTGCTCTAGAAAACCCTCCTGGATGCTCCTTACAAATTCTGCTCCAACTAAACCTCTAATACTAAGTGATTCGCAGTCAATGTTGGGAAAATTCAAATCTCCCATCACCACCACCCTGTTGCTCCTGCACCTTTCCATAGTTTGTTGACATGTTTGTCCCTCTATCTCACGCTCGCTGTTGGGAGGCCTGTGGTACAGCCCCAACATTATTACCGCACCCTTCCTGTTTCTGAGCTCTGCCCATATTGCCTCACTGCTCGAGTCCTCCATAGTGCCCTCCTTCAGCACAGCTGTGATATCCTCTCTGACCAGCAATGCAACTCCTCCACCCCTTTTACCTCCCTCTCCATCCCACCTGAAGCATCAATACCCTGGGATATTTAGTTGCCAATCTCGCCCTTCCCTCAACCAAGTCTCAGAACAATCAATAACATCAGACTCCCAGGGACTAATCCAAGCCCTACGTCTATCCCCATACCGACTACATTTCTCACATTAAGGCACGTGCACCTCAGACCACCAGTCCCTTTGCATTCATCATCTGCGCCCTGCCTACTCTTCCCCTTAGTCACACTGACTTCATTATCTAGTCCTTTCCAGGCTTTAGTTATTGCCTCCTTCCTGTCCACCAACCTCCTCATTTGGTTCCCATCCCCCTCCCCAATAGCGTTAGTAAAAGCACCCCCAGGACATTGGTTCCAGTCTGGCCCATGTGGAGACGGTCCAGTTTGTAATAGTCCCACCTCCCCCAGAACTGGTCCCAATGTCCCAAAGATCTGAACCCCTTCCTCCTGTACCATCTCTCAAGCCACACATTCATCCTGCCTCTTCTTTCATTTCTACTCTGCACAATTTCAACATGGCATCTTAACTCCTGTACTCAGTGCTCTGACCAATTCAGTCAAGCTGCCAAACACCTTCTTCACCAGTGAGTCTACCTGTGACATCATTTTCATGAAAGTATGTACCTGAATCTCTCAATCTTTCTGTGTGACAACATACTCTAGGACCCTACCTTTAACAGTTCAAATGCTGTCCTGCTTTGCCTTACCAAAATGCAACATTGAATGCACCCCGCATTTATCGAAATTCAATTACACTCCTCAGCCCACTGGCCCAGTTATCAAGGTCCTGATGTAATCTTCAATAACCTTCCTCACTTCCACTATAACACCAATCCTGGTGTCATCTACAAATTTACTCATCATACCCCTATATTATCATCCAAATCATTAATGTAAATGACAATCAGCAGTGAAGCCAGAACCGACCCTTGTGGCACACCACTAGCCATTGGCTTCCTCACCAACTATCTGTCATCTCCAGTTAAATTCACGTTGGCTTGCTCTCATTGGATCCCATATGATGGACCTTCCCTGGCATTCTGTCGAGAGGCCTTGCTGAAGTCCATGTCGACATCGTCTACCACCCTGACCTCATCTATCCTCTTGGTTAAACTTCAATAAACTCAATCAAATTTGTGAGACACAATATCCCCACGCGCAAAGCCATGCTGACTCTCCCTAATCTGTCCTTGCCTTTCCAAATGCATTTCAATCCTGTCTCTCAGGATTCCCCTCAACAAGGTACCCACCTGTATCAGTTGCCTCTCACCCTTATTGATCCCAATGAGAAAAGCCTTCGCTCCCCCAGCCTTTTGTCCATAAGACAAACCAGGGAAGAAATTGCCAGGCTCCTAACAGAGGTAGTTCGATCATCGTCAGACACAGGTGAGGTGCCAGAGGACTGCAGGGTGGCTAACATTGTGCCATTATTTCAGAAAAGAGGTAAGGACAGGCCAGGAAACTGCAGACCTGTGAGCCTGATTTGAGTGGTGGGTTAGTTACCAGTCTCTTGTGTGGGATTTTACCACAGACCTTCACAATCCATGCAGGCCTTCCCTGGTTGACTGAACATTTTCAAGAGGATTAGTTACCCTATCCATTATCGTGGCTCCAACAATTTCCCCAGCACAGACAATCACCTGACTGATGTGTAATTCTATGGTTTTCTGTATTTGTAATTCCTTATTCCGAACTCCTGTAATTCCATCTTTCACTCTGCTTCAAACATAATCCAAGTGAATGAAGCAGCTGAGGTGAAACATTTCTATGCCTTTACTTCAGAGGCTCAGAATACAGGGGCACCCATTTCAGACTGAGACAAAGAGGAATGTCCTCTCTCGGGAGGTTGTGAGTCTGTGGCCCTCCCTGCCACAGGCAGTTCCAGGGGCAGGGACCTTGTATATATTTAAGACTGAGATAGATAGATTCTTAATCAATCAGGGAATCAAGGGCTATGGGGAAAGAACAAGAAAATGGACATGAGGAATGTTGGATCAGCCAGGATTCATAGAGAGTAGCAAAACAGGATTGAGGGCTACCTTCAACACGGTGGCCTCCACACTGACCTCAAAACTCAAACCCAGCTCTGCCCCTGGCAACTTCCTGACCCACAGACCGCAGTCAGTGAGGATAGACAACAGCACCTCCTCCACCAGGACCCTCAACACTGGAACACCCCCCCCTCCCCCCCAGCCCCCTCCTGTACTCCCTGTACACCTACAGCTGTGTGGCCAAACTCTGAACAAACTCCATCGACATGATCACTGCTGACAGCACCATGAGAGGATGGACATCTAACAACAATGGGTCCGAATAGAGAAGGGAGATAGAGGGATGGGTGATGTGGTATAATGAGAACAACCTCTCTCTCAATGTCAGCAAAATGAAAGAACTAATCATTGAGTTCAGGAAGAAAGGAGAACACAACCCATCTACATGGTTATGGTAGAGCAGTTGAGGAACCGTGGAGAACTTTGAAAGAGATTTTTCACAATGTTTAAGGAAAGTATATTCCAGTCAAAACAAGAATAGCAAGGGTAGGAACAGCCAGCCTTGGATAACCAAGGAAATGAAGGAAGGCATTCAATTAGAAGCTCAGGCTTACAAAGTAGCCAAGAGGACTGGGAAACAGGAAGACTGGGGGAACCTTTAAAAAGCAACAAAGAACTACAAAGCAAGCAAGAAAGAAAGGAAAGATGGATTATGAGTGAGTACAGAATATAAAAATGGGTCGGAAAAATTTTACAAACATATAAAATAAAAAGGGTGGCTAAAGTGGGCATAGGTCCCTTAGACCCTGAGAAAGGGGAATTAATATTGGGTCATGCTAAAGCAGATGAGACCTTGTCAGTCTTCAAGGTCAAAGATGTGTCTAACATGCCAAAGAATGATGGGAGATGAGGACCTCAATTCAATTGTTATCACGAAAGGAGTAGTGTTGAGCAAATTTGAGAGTCTAAAGTGAGAGAACTCCCCTGGTCCTGATGGAAGGCATCCCAAGGTGCTGAAAGAACTGGTGAAAGTTATAGTTGATGCATTATTGGTTAATTATCAAAACACACTGTACTCCGGGCACGTCCCGGTGAACTGGAAGACAGTGAATGTCACGCTGCCGTTAAAAAAGGGTGCAGGCAGAAGGCCAGTAACTACAGGCCAGTTAGCAAAATGCTGGAGGCTATCTTTAAAGGAGAAATAGTCAGACATCTGGGTGGAATTGGTTCCATCAGGCAGACACAGCATGGATTCAGGAAGGGAATGTTATGTTTAACAAACTAACTGGAGTTCTTTGAGGATGGAGGGGAACAGGTGGATATTGTATACTTGGATTTCCAGAAGGCGTTCAATAAGGTGCTGCATAAAAGATAAGAATGCATGGAGTTGTAGGGGATGTATGGGCATGGATAAGGGACTGGCTGACCAATAGAAAGCAGAGATTTGGGATAAATGGGTGTTTCTCTGGTTGGAGATCAGTGGTGAGTGGGGTGCCCCAGGGGGCAGGGCTTACAACTGTTCATGATATAGATAAATGATTTGGAAGAGGAGACCGAGTGTAACTAAGGACACTAAACTGAGTGGAAAGGCAAACTGTACAGGGGATGTGGAGGGTCTGTAGAGAGAATTAAATTGGTTAAGTGAGTTGGTAAGGGCCTGGCAGACCGAGTGCAATGTTGGGAAATGTGGGGTTATTCACTTTGGAAGTAAAACTGGTAGGTCAGAGTATTATTGAAATGGTGAAAGACTGCAGCATGCTGTTGTGCAGAGGGACTTAGGAGTGCTCAAACATGAACCGCTAAAGGTGTATTTGCAGGTGCAACAGGTAATCAGGAAGGCAAACGGAATATTGGCTTTCATTGCTGGAGGGATTGGATTGAAGAGCAGGGAGGTGCTGCTGCAATTGTACAAGGTATTGGTGAGGCCACACCTGGCGTATTGTGCCCAGCTTGGCTCTCCTTATTGGAGGAAGGATGCAGAGGAGGTTCACCAGGTTGGTTCCAGAGATGACAGGGATCCCCTATGAGGAGAGGTCACGCTGCCTGGGACTGTACTCATTAGAATTTGGAAGAATAGGAGGGGGTCTTATAGAAGCATATAAACTAATGAAAGGGACAGAGAAGGTAAAGCCAGGGAAATTGTTTCCACTGGTGGGTGAGATTGGGACGAGGGACATGGCTTCAAGATTAGAGGGATTAGATTTAGGACAGAGGTGAGGAGGAACTGCTTTTCCCAGAGAGTAGGGAATCTATGGAATTCTCTGCCCAAGTAAGCCATAGAGGCAGCTTCATTAAATATGTCCACGACACAGTTGGATGGGTTTTTGCATAGCAGGGGAATTAATTATTATGGGGGTAATGTAGGTAGGAGGAGCTGAGACAATGGATAGATCAACCAGGAGCTTCATAAATGGCAGGGCTGGCTCAATGGGCCAAATGGCCTACTCAGACTTCTATTTCTATGATATTATGAAATGACATCAACGGAGCAGAGTCTGAGAGGATGGACGGAGTCCAGTTCCTCAGAGTGACAATAACCAACAGCCTGCCCTGGCTTTCCCATGTAGATGTGACAGTCAAGAAGGCACAGTAATGCCTCTTCTTCCTCAGGCAGCTCAGGATATTCAGCATGTCCATAGGGACCCTGACCAACATCTACAGATACACCATTGAGAGCAGACTGTCCGGGTGTATAACAGCCTGATACAGTAACAGCTCTGCCCAGGACTGTAAGAAACTACAGAAGGTTGTGTGTACAGCCCAGACCATCACAGAATCCACCCTCCCATCCATGGACACCATTTACACAGCTCACTGCCACAGAGAGGCTGCTAACATCATCAAAGGCCCCTCCCACCCCGGTAATAATCTCCTACAATCTCCTCCCTCAGACAGGAGATACAGAAGCTTGAACACATTCACCAACAGGTTCAGGAACTTGGACTGCAAGCAGTTCAAGATGCCAGTTCAGTACCACCTTCTCAAGGGCATCTAGAGATGGGCAGCCAGAAACACCCATGGCCCATGAGGAAATCAAACACTCATCAATAAGCTGAGACCTTTCACTGAAGTAGACAATTGATACGGTTTGACTGAGATATTCTGGTGAGAGGGTAAGGAGGTTTTGTTTGATGCTTTGACCGAGGGAGTTGGTGATTGGAGAGAGTGTGAACTCCTCCTGCAGAATGAACAGACAAACACAGTAATCCCGAGCAGGAGGAGGTCACTCTGAATCTTGAACTTGCTCTGGCCATGGCAGCATGGCAGTGCCACTGGCTGGGCCAACATTTCTGACCCAGCCCGAGTTGTCCTGGAGAAGGTGGGGATGAGCTGCTTTCTCGATCCGCTCCATGTGGGTGGACACATCCAGCCCACTCGGGTGGAATCACAGACCGCCCCTTGGAGGGGCTGCTGGCTCACACAGAGGGCACCATTTTCATCAGAAAGAGTGGGGTCCTGACTGAGGTCTACAAAATGATGAGAGGTAGAGAAAGGGTTTCCCAGAGTGGAGGACTCAATTACTAGGGTTCATGAGTTCAAGGTAAGATGGGAAAAGTTTAGGGGTGATATATGTGGAAGGTTCCTCATGTAGACGGTGGTGACTGCCAAGAACGCATTGCCAGCGAAGGTGGAAGAGGTGGTACACTCCATTAGAAAACAGGCAACAGGTTTAGATCAAGGATCTGGATCAGCACAGACTTGGAGGGGTGAAAGGCCTGCTCCTGTGCCGTAATTTTCTTTGGAGAAAGTGAGGACTACAGATGCTGGAGAGTTGGAGTTGAAGAGTTTCGTGCTGGAAAAGCACAGCAGGCCTGGCAGCATCCGAGGAGCAGGAGAATCGATGTTTCGAACATAAGCTCTTCATCAGGAAATCCCTAAGTTCTTTGGCGTGGCAGCAGCAGCAGCTGGCCCAGTGTTTCAGACCCAGCACTGAGTGTCCCACAGGCTCATAGGGATTGGGAACAGCTGGCCCAGTGTTTCAGACCCAGCACTGAGTGTCCCACAGGCTCATAGGGATTGGGAACATCTGGCCCAGTGTTTCAGACCCAGCACTGAGTGTCCCACAGGCTCATAGGGATTGGGAACAGCTGGCACAGTGTTTCAGACACAACACTGAGTGTCCCACAGACTCATAGGGATTGGGAACATCTGGCCCAGTGTTTCAGACCCACCACTGAGTGTCCCACAGACTCATAGGGATTGGGAACAGCTGGCCCAGTGTTTCAGACACACCACTGAGTGTCCCACAGGCTCAGAGGGATTGGGAACAGCTGGCACAGTGTTTCAGACACAACACTGAGTGTCCCACAGGCTCATAGGGATTGGGAACATCTGGCCCAGTGTTTCAGACACAGCACTGAGTGTCCCACAGACTCAGAGGGATTGGGAACAACTGGCCCAGTGTTTCAGACACAGCACTGAGTGTCCCACAGGCTCATAGGGATTGGGAACAGCTGGCCCAGTGTTTCAGACACCCCACTGAGTGTCCCACAGACTCAGAGGGATTGGGAACAGCTGGCCCAGTGTTTCAGGCACCCCACTGAGTGTCCCACAGACTCAGAGGGATTGGGAACAGCTGGCCCAGTGTTTCAGGCACCCCACAGAGTGCCCCACAGGCTCATAGGGATTGGGAACAACTGGCCCAGTGTTTCAGACACCCCACTGAGTGTCCCACAGACTCAGAGGGATTGGGAAGGATTACGCTGAGATCGGCATGGGCCCTGAATGAGGGGGACAGAGACTGTCCTGAGAGACTCTAATCTCCAACAAGGCTGTTCTCAGCCTGACTCTCTCACCCAGTACACACCAATGCAGGAACAGGGTCCCACATTCATTGAGATTGTTTCTGTTTGTTCCTTTCCTACAGCCACAACTGGTCCTACAACAACAAATTGGAGAAGATTCCCTCTGAGACAAAGGACGACAGGTTCGTAACGTTCCCCAACAAACCTCTCAGATGTCACACACATTCAGTCAATGGGCTTTGCCGTATGGGGAATGGATGAATGATGTCTTTCCACACCCAGAGTTATGGTTTATTCCTGCCCATTGCATGTAGGGATTCTCCGTCTGGGGAATGATGGGTAATGACAATGAGACTTTCACAGGGCACTCCACTTCAGACAGATTCAAAACTGGAGTTCAAGCAGAGCACGTGGAATGTTGAAGAGATTGTCCACACAACAACATCTCAGAGCTCGCTCAGTGTGGCTGGGTGAGGACCCTGGGTCTTTCTCCCTAACTGCATTGGGGAAAGATCCAGACAAGGAGCAGGAGTAGGCCATTCGGTCTTTCGAGCCTGCTGTCCCATTTATTATCATCATGTCGCATCCTCAATCAAAATGTCACATTTCCTTTTCTCCCCACACCATTTGAAGCCTATAAAATTGAGGCATTTCTCTCTCTCTTTCTCTCTCTTTCTTGTGTATTTTCAGTATTTTATCCACATCAGGCTACTTTGATAGACAATTCGACACGTTTCCTGCCCTTTGAATGAAGAAGTGATTCCTTATCTCAGACTGAAATAGTCTCCCCTGTATCCTGAGACTGTGACCCAGGTTCTAGTCTTCCCTCCCAGCATCGAGTCTGTCCTGTCCCGTTCATGTGTTTAAATCAGACCCCACTGAATACAGGGCCAGGTGATCCAATCTCTCCGCATGGGACCGTCCTGCCATCCTCACTATCAGACTAGTGACCCTCCATGCACTCCCTCTACAGCAGGTCTGTCCTCTCATAGCTGGGGGTCCAACCCTGCACACAACCCTCCAGCTGTGCTCTTCCCAAGGCCCTGTATAACTGCAGCAAGACATCCCGACCTCTGAACCCAGCTCCTCTTGCACTGAAGGACAATATACGATGGACCTTCCTCAGTGCTTGGCTGTGCCTAGCTGCCTACTGTCATTAATTGGTGCCCAAGGGCCCCCTTTGTACATCCAGACTTCCCAAGGTATCAGGGTTTAAATAATTCCCTTCCTTTCTGATTTTCACACTGAAGTGTCTAACTCCATACTGAACCATGTTGTCCTGCATCTGCCATGTGTTCCCTCACTCACACAACTTGTTGAAATCACCTTGAAGCCTCCTTGTCCCTTCCCCACAATTCACAGTCCCCCCCCACCCCCAGTTTTGTGTTGTCAGTGAAATTGGAAATGTTGTATTTGGTTCCCCCATCCAGGTCATGTGCATATATTGTGAATAGCTGGTGCCAAGCAGAGATCCAGGTGGTATCCCACCAGGCACTGGCTGTCCCTCCGACAAAGACCCAATTATTCCAACTCCCTGTTTCCCGTCTGTCAGCCCATTCCCAACACGTGTCAATATACTCCCCCCTTCCCACAGCTGCTTTAATTTTACCCATGAGCCTGTTCTGAGGGACCTTATCAAAAGGGTCCCTCCAGGAAATGTGGGTTCAAGAAGGCAGCTCACCATCACCTTCTCAAGGGCAATTAGGGACAGGCAATAAATGCAGCTCCATCCAGTGACCCCCATATCCCGGGAATGAATAAAAAGGAGGTGTCAGGAACCAGTGATATCGTTCAAGTGTTCCATTCCCAAGGCCACCTGCACCCAGGAGATTTAAAATTGAGGCCATAGCTCCGATCAGCCTGACCCTCACACTCCCGAGACACCAATGCAGGAACAGGGTCCCACATTCATTGAGATTGTTTCTGTTTGTTCCTTTCCAACAGTTGCCACAACACCCACTACTACAATTCCCACAACAGAGGCTCTGACAACGATTGCAAAGACAACAGGTCAGTAATCTTCTCCAACAAACCTCTCAAATGTCACACACATTCAGTCAATGGGCTTTGCCGTATGGGGAATGGATGAATGATGTCTTTCCACACCCAGAGTTATGGTTTATTCCTGCCCATTGCATGTAGGGATTCTCCGTCTGGGGAATGATGGGTAATGACAATGAGACTTTCACAGGGCACTCCACTTCAGACAGATTCAAAACTGGAGTTCAAGCAGAGCACGTGGAATGTTGAAGAGATTGTCCACACAACAACATCTCAGAGCTCGCTCAGTGTGGCTGGGTGAGAACCCTGGCTCTCTCTCCCTAACTGCATTGGGGAAAGATCCAGACAAGGGGCAGGAGTAGGCCATTCGGCCTTTCGAGCCTACTGTCCCATTTAATATCATCATGCCTCATCCTCAATCAAAATGTCACATTCCCTTTTCTTCCCCCAACCCTTTGTTGCCTTTAAAATAGAGGAAATTTCTCTCACTCTCTCTCATATATTTTCAGTGCCTTGTCCACCATGGCCGTCTGTGACAGAGAATTCCACACGTTCCCTGCCCTTTGAGTGAAGAACTGATTCCTCATCTCAGACCGAAATGGTCTCCCCTGTATCCTGGGGAAACACCCTCCCAGCATCGAGTCTGTCCAGCCCCATTCATGTGTTTAAATCAGACCCCACTGAATACAGGGCCAGGTGATCCAATCTCTCCGCATGGGGCCGTCCTGCCATCCTCAGTATCAGACTCGTGACCCTCCCTGCACTCCGTCTGCAGCAGGACTCTCCTCTCATAGCTGGGGGGTGGGGACCAACCCTGCAAACAACCTACCAGCTGCGCTCTCCCCAAGGCCCTGTATAACCTCAACTAGGAGAAAGTGAGGACTGCAGATGCTGGAGATCAGAGCTGAAAATGTGTTGCTGGAAAAGCACAGCAGGTCAGGCAGCATCCAAGGAGCTGGAGAATCAAGGTTTCAGGCATGATGCCTTCTTCAGGAATGAGGAAAGTGTGTCTAGCAGGCTAAGCTAAAAGGTAGGGAGGAGGGACTTGGTGGAGGGGCATTGGAAATGCGATAGGTGGAAGGAGGTTAAGGTGAGGGTGATAGGCCGCAGTGTGGGTGGGGGCAGAGAGGTCAGGAAGAAGATTGCAAGTCAGGAAGGTGGTGCTGAGTTCGAGGGTTGGGACTGAGACAAGGTGGGGGGAGGGGAAATGAGGAAACTGGAGGAATCTGCATTCATCCCTTGTGGTTGGAGGATTCCTAGGCAGAAGGTGAGGCGCTCTTCCTCCAGCAGTCGTGTTGCTATGGTCTGGCGATGGAGGAGTCCAAGGACCTGCATGTCCTTGGTGGAGTGGGAGGGGGAATTAAAGTGTTGAGCCACGGGGTGGTTGGGTTGGTTGGTCCGGGCGTCCCAGAGGTGTTCTCTGAAACGTTCCTCAAGTAGGCGGCCTGTCTCCCCAATACAGAGGAGGCCACATCGGGTGCAGCAGATGCAATAGATGATGTGTGTGGAGGTGCAGGTGAATTTGTGGTGAATATGGAAGGATCCCTTGGGGCCTTGGAGAGAGGTAAGGGAGGAGGTGTGGGCGCAAGTTTTGCATTTCTTGCGGTTGCAGGGGAAGGTGCCGGGAGTGGAGGTTGGGTTGGTGGGGGGTGTGGACCTGACTAGGGAGTCACGGAGGAAGTGGTCTTTTCGGAACGCTGATCAGGGAGGGGAGGGAAATATATCCCTGGTGGTGGGGTCCGTTTGGAGGTGGCAGAAATGGCGGCGGATGATACGCTGTATATGGAGGTTGGTGGGGTGGTAGGTGAGAACCAGTGGGGTTCTGTCCTGGTGGCGATTGGAGGGGCGGGGCTCAAGGGTGGAGGAGCGGGAATGGAAGAGCTGCGGTGGAGGGCATCGTCGATCACGTCTGGGGGGAATCTGCAGTCTTTGAAGAAGGAGGCCATCTGAGTTGTTCGATATTGGAACTGGTCCTCTTGGGAGCAGATGCGGCAGAGAATAAGGGATGGCGTTTTTACAGGGGGCAGGGTGGGAGGAGGTGTGGTCTAGGTAGCTGTGGGAGTCGGTCAGTTTATAGTAAATGTCCGTGTTGATTCGGTCGCCCGAGATAGAAATGGAAAGGTCTAGGAAGGGGAGGGAGGTGTCTGAGACGGTCCAGGTAAATTTGAGGTCGGGATGGAAGGTGTTGGTAAAGTGGATGAACTGTTCAACCTCCTCGTGGGAGCACAAGGCAGCGCCGATACAGTCATCGATGTAGCGGAGGAGAATGTGGGGGGTGGTGCCAGTGTAGCTGGGGAAGATGGACTGTTCCACATATCCTACGAAGAGACAGGCATAGCTGGGGCCCATGCGGGTGTCTACTCCTTTAGTTTGGAGGAAGTGAGAGGATTGGAAAGAGAAGTTGTTAAGAGTGAGGACCAGTTCAGTCAGTCGAAGGAGGGTGTCAGTGGAAGGGTACTGGTTGGTACGGCGGGAAAGGAAGAAGCGGAGGGCTTTGAGGCCTTCTTGATGGGGGATGGAGGTGTACAGGGACTGGATATCCATGGCGAAAATAAGGCGTTGGGGACTGGGAAAGCGAAAATCATGGAGGAGGTGGAGGTCTTGGGTGGTGTCCCGAACGTAGGTGGGGAGTTATTGGACTAAGGGGCCAGGACCGTGTCGAGGTATGTAGAGATGAGTTCGGTGGGGCAGGAGCAGGCTGAGACAATGGGTCGGCCGGGGCAGTCAGGTTTTTCGATTTTGGGCAGGAGGTAGAAACGGGCGATGCGGGGTTGTGGGACTATGAGGTTGGAGGCAGTGGATGGGAGATCAACGCGCGGCGAGACATCGAACAATTCTTCCCCCACCTTTGCCTCTGCACCTACTTCTTCAACCAGGACTCTCGCCACCTTCTGCCAACCCTTTCTCCTGGCTCCAACAAACCCATCCACCTGGACACCCCGTGCTGGCCTCTTACCCGCTCTCGATCTCTTTATAGCCAACTGCCGCCGCGACATTAACCGCCTCAACCTGTCCACCCCTCTCACCCCTTCCAACCTCTCACCCTCGGAACGTGCAGCCCTCCACTCCCTCCGCTCCAACCCCAACCTCACCATCAAACCCGCAGACAAGGGAGGCGTGGTGGTAGTTTGGCGCACCGACCTTTATACCGCTGAGGCCAAAAGCCAGCTCGCGGACACCTCCTCTTATCGCCCCCTTGACCATGACCCCACCTCCCACCACCAAACCATCATCTCCCAGACCATCCATAACCTCATCACCTCAGGGGATCTCCCATCCACCGCCTCCAACCTCATAGTCCCACAACCCCGCACCGCCCATTTCTACCTCCTGCCCAAAATCCACAAACCTGCCTGCCCCGGCCGACCCATTGTCTCAGCCTGCTCCTGCCCCACCGAACTCATCTCCGCATACCTCGACACGGTCCTGTCCCCCTTAGTCCAAGAACTCCCCTCCTACGTTCGGGACACCACCCATGCCCTCTACCTCCTCCATGATTTTCACTTCCCCGGTCTCCAACGCCTTATCTTCACGATGGACATCCAGTCCCTGTACACCTCCATCCCCATCACGAAGGACTCAAAGCTCCCCGCTTCTTCCTTTCCCGCCGTACCAACCAGTACCCTTCCACTGACACCCTCCTTCGACTGACTGAACTGGTCCCCTCACCCTGAACAACTTCTCTTTCCAATCCTCCCACTTCCTCTAAACCAAAGGAGTTGCCATGGGCACCCGCATGGGCCCCAGCTATGCCTGTCTCTTCGTAGGATATGTGGAACAGTCCATCTTCCGCAACTACACTGGCACCACCCCCCACCTTTTCCTCCGCTACATCGATGACTGTATCGGCACTGCCTCGTGCTCCCACGAGGAGGTTGAACAGTTCATCAACTTTACTAACACCTTCCACCCCGACCTCAAATTTACCTGAACCTTCTCAGACTCCTCCCTCCCCTTCCTAGACCTCTCCATTTCTATCTTGTACGACCGAATCAACACGGACATTTATTATAAACCGACCAACTCCCACAGCTACCTAGACTACCTCCTCCCACCCTGCCCCCTGTAAAATCGCCATCTCTTACTCCCAATTCCTTCGTCTCTGCCGCATCTGCTCCCAGGAGGACCAGTTCCAATACCAAACAACCCAGATGGCCTCCTTCTTCAAAGACCGCAATTTCCCCCTAGACGTGATCGACGATGCCCTCCACCGCATCTCCTCCACTTCCCGCTCCTCCGCCCTTGAGCCCCGCCCCTCCAACTACCACCAGGACAGAACCCCACTGGTCCTCACCTACCACCCCATCAACCTCCATATACATCTTATCATCGGTCATCATTTCCGCCACCACCAAACGGAGCCCAACACTGGGGATATATTTCCCTCCCCTCCCCTATCAGCATTCCGAAAAGACCACTCCCTCCGTGACTCCCTCGTCAGGTCCACACCCCCCACCAACCCAACCTCCCCTCCCGGCACCTTCCCCTGCAACCGCAAGAAATGCAAAACTTGCGCCCACATCTCCCCCTTTACTTCCCACCAAGGCCCCAAGGGATCCTTCCATATCCACCACAAATTCACCTGCACCTCCACACACATCATTTACTGCATCCGCTGCACCCGATGTGGCCTCCTCTATATTGGTGAGACAGGCCGCTTACTTGCGGAACATTTCAGAGAACATCTCTGGGACACCCGGACCAACCAACCCAACCACCCCGTGGCTCAACACTTTAACTCCCCTTCCCACTCCACCAAGGACATGCAGGTCCTTGGACTCCTCCATCGCCAGACCATAGCAACACGACGGCTGGAGGAAGAGCGCCTCAGCTTCCGCCTAGTAACCCTCCAAACACAAGGGATGAACTCAGATTTCTCTAGTTTCCTCATTTCCCCTCCCCCCACCTTGTCTCAGTCCCAACCCTTGAACTCAGCACCACCTTCCTAACCTGCAATCTTCTTCCTGACCTCTCCGGCCCCACACCCACTCCGGCCTATCACCCTCACCTTGACCTCCTTCCACCTATCGCATTTCCAACGCCCCTCCCCCAAGTCCCTCCTCCCTACCTTTTATCTTAGCCTGCTAGACACACTTCCTCATTCCTGAAGAAGAGCTCATGCCTGAAACATCAATTCTCCTGCTCTTTGGATGCTGCCTGACCTGCTGCACTTTTCCAGCAACACATTTTCAGCCCTGTATAACTGCAGCAAGACATCCCGACCTCTGAACCCAGCTCCTCTTGCACTGAAGGACAATATACAATGTACCTTCCTCAGTGCGTGGCTGTGCCTAGCTGCCTACTGTCATTAATTGGTGCCCAAGGGCCCCCTTTGTACATCCAGACTTCCCAAGGTATCAGGGTTTAAATAATTCCCTTCCTTTCTGATTTTCACACTGAAGTGTCTAACTCCATACTGAACCATGTTGTCCTCCATCTGCCATGTGTTCCCTCACTCACACAACTTGTTGAAATCACCTTGAAGCCTCCTTGTCCCTTCCCCACAATTCACAGTCCACCCCCCGCCCACCCCCGGTTTTGTGTTGTCAGTGAAATTGGAAATGTTGTAATTGGTTCCCCCATCCAGGTCATGTGCATATATTGTGAATAGCTGGTGCCAAGCAGAGATCCAGCTGGTATCCCACCAGCCATTGGCTGTCACTCCAACAAAGACCCAATTATTCCAACCCCCTGTTTCCCGTCTGTCAGCCCATTCCCAACACGTGTCAATATACTCCCCCCTTCCCACAGCTGCTTTAATTTTACCCATGAGCCTGTTCTGAGGGACCTTATCAAAAGGGTCCCTCCAGGAAATGTGGGTTCAAGAAGGCAGCTCACCATCACCTTCTCAAGGGCAATTAGGGACAGGCAATAAATGCAGGTCCATCCAGTGACCCCCATATCCCGGGAATGAATAAAAAGGAGGTGTCAGGAACCAGTGATATCGTTCAAGTGTTCCATTCCCAAGGCCACCTGCACCCAGGAGATTTAAAATTGAGGCCATAGCTCCGATCAGCCTGACCCTCACACTCCCGAGACACCAATGCAGGAACAGGGTCCCACATTCATTGAGATTGTTTCTGTTTGTTCCTTTCCAACAGTTGCCACAACACCCACTACTACAATTCCCACAACAGAGGCTCTGACAACGATTGCAAAGACAACAGGTCAGTAATCTTCTCCAACAAACCTCTCAGATGTCACACACATTCAGTCAATGGGCTTTGCCGTATGGGGAATGGATGAATGATGTCTTTCCACACCCAGAGTTATGGTTTATTCCTGCCCATTGCATGTAGGGATTCTCCGTCTGGGGAATGATGGGTAATGACAATGAGACTTTCACAGGGCACTCCACTTCAGACAGATTCAAAACTGGAGTTCAAGCAGAGCACGTGGAATGTTGAAGAGATTGTCCACACAACAACATCTCAGAGCTCGCTCAGTGTGGCTGGGTGAGAACCCTGGCTCTCTCTCCCTAACTGCATTGGGGAAAGATCCAGACAAGGGGCAGGAGTAGGCCATTCGGCCTTTCAAGCCTACTGTCCCATTTAATATCATCATGCCTCATCCTCAATCAAAATGTCACATTCCCTTTTCTTCCCCCAACCCTTTGTTGCCTTTAAAATAGAGGAAATTTCTCTCACTCTCTCTCATATATTTTCAGTGCCTTGTCCACCATGGCCGTCTGTGACAGAGAATTCCACACGTTCCCTGCCCTTTGAGTGAAGAACTGATTCCTCATCTCAGACCGAAATGGTCTCCCCTGTATCCTGGGGAAACACCCTCCCAGCATCGAGTCTGTCCAGCCCCATTCATGTGTTTAAATCAGACCCCACTGAATACAGGGCCAGGTGATCCAATCTCTCCGCATGGGGCCGTCCTGCCATCCTCAGTATCAGACTCGTGACCCTCCCTGCACTCCGTCTGCAGCAGGACTCTCCTCTCACAGCTGGGGGGTGGGGACCAACCCTGCAAACAACCTACCAGCTGCGCTCTCCCCAAGGCCCTGTATAACCTCAACTAGGAGAAAGTGAGGACTGCAGATGCTGGAGATCAGAGCTGAAAATGTGTTGCTGGAAAAGCACAGCAGGTCAGGCAGCATCCAAGGAGCTGGAGAATCAAGGTTTCAGGCAAGATGCCTTCTTCAGGAATGAGGAAAGTGTGTCTAGCAGGCTAAGCTAAAAGGTAGGGAGGAGGGACTTGGTGGAGGGGCATTGGAAATGCGATAGGTGGAAGGAGGTTAAGGTGAGGGTGATAGGCCGCAGTGTGGGTGGGGGCAGAGAGGTCAGGAAGAAGATTGCAAGTCAGGAAGGTGGTGCTGAGTTCGAGGGTTGGGACTGAGACAAGGTGGGGGGAGGGGAAATGAGGAAACTGGAGGAATCTGCATTCATCCCTTGTGGTTGGAGGATTCCTAGGCGGAAGATGAGGCGCTCTTCCTCCAGCCGTCGTGTTGCTATGGTCTGGCGATGGAGGAGTCCAAGGACCTGCATGTCCTTGGTGGAGTGGGAGGGGGAATTAAAGTGTTGAGCCACGGGGTGATTGGGTTGGTTGGTTCGGGCGGCCCGGAGGTGTTCTCTGAAATGTTCCACAAGTAGGCGGCCTGTCTCCCCAATATAGAGGAGGCCACATCGGGTGCAGCGGATGCAATAGATGATGTGTGTGGAGGTACAGGTGAATTTGTGGTGAATATGGAAGGATCCCTTGGGGCCTTGGAGAGAGGTAAGGGGGGAGGTGTGGGCGCAAGTTTTGCATTTCTTGCGGTTGCAGGGGAAGGTGCCGGGAGTGGAAGTTGGGTTGGTGGGGGGTGTGGACCTGACGGGGGAGTCACGGAGGAAGTGGTCTTTTCGGAACGCTGATCGGGGAGAGGAGGGAAATATATCCCTGGTGGTGAGGTCTGTTTGGAGGTGGCGGAAATGACAGCGGATGATACGATGTATATGGAGGTTGGTGGGGTGGTAGGTAAGGACCAGTGGGGTTCTGTCTTGGTGGCAATTGGAGCGGCGGGGCTCAAGGGTGGAGGAGCGGGAAGTGGAGGAGATGCGGTGGAGGGCATCGTCGATCACGTCTGGGGGAAATCTGCAGTCTTTGAAGAAGGAGGCCATCTGAGTTGTTCGATATTGGAACTGGTCCTCTTGGGAGCAGATGCGGCGGAGAATATGGGATGGCGTTTTTACAGGGGGCAGGGTGGGAGGAGGTGTGGTCTAGGTAGCTGTGGGAGTCGGTCAGTTTATAGTAAATGTCCGTGTTGATTCGGTCGCCCGAGATAGAAATGGAAAGGTCTAGGAAAGGGAGGGAGGAGTCTGAGACGGTCCAGGTAAATTTGAGGTCAGGGTGGAAGGTATTCAAACTCCTCATGGGAGCACGAGGCAGCACCGATACAGTCATCAATGTAGCGGAGGAAAAGGTCGGGGGTGGTGCCAGTGTAGCTGGGGAAGATGGACTGTTCCACATATCCTACGAAGAGACAGGCATAGCTGGGGCCCATGCGGGTGTCTACTCCTTTAGTTTGGAGGAAGTGAGAGGATTGGAAAGAGAAGTTGTTAAGAGTGAGGACCAGTTCAGTCAGTCGAAGGAGGGTGTCAGTGGAAGGGTACTGGTTGGTACGGCGGGAAAGGAAGAAGCGGAGGGCTTTGAGGCCTTCTTGATGGGGGATGGAGGTGTACAGGGACTGGATATCCATGACGAAAATAAGGCGTTGAGGACTGGGAAAGCGAAAATCATGGAGGAGGTGGAGGGCTTGGGTGGTGTCCCGAACGTAGGTGGGGAGTTCTTGGACTAAGGGGGCCAGGACCGTGTCGAGGTATGTAGAGATGAGTTCGGTGGAGCAGGAGCAGGCTGAGACAATGGGTCGGCCGGGGCAGTCAGGTTTTTCGATTTTGGGCAGGAGGTAGAAACGGGCGGTGCGGGGTTGTGGGACTATGAGGTTGGAGGTGGTGGATGGGAGATCAACGCGCAGCGAGACATCGAACAATTCTTCCCCCACCTTTGCCTCTGCACCTACTTCTTCAACCAGGACTCTCGCCACCTTCTGCCAACCCCTTCTCCTGGCTCCAACAAACCCATCCACCTGGACACCCCGTGCTGGCCTCTTACCCGCCCTCGATCTCTTTATAGCCAACTGCCGCCGCGACATTAACCGCCTCAACCTGTCCACCCCTCTCACCCACTCCAACCTCTCACCCTCAGAACGTGCAGCCCTCCACTCCAACCCCAACCTCACCATCAAACTGGCAGACAAGGGAGGCGCGGTAGTAGTTTGGCGCACCGACCTTTATACCGCTGAGGCCAAACGCCAGCTCGCGGACACCTCCTCTTATCGCCCCCTTGACCATGACCCCACCTCCCACCACCAAACCATCATCTCCCTGACCATCAATAACCTCATCACCTCAGGGGATCTCCCATCCACCGCCTCCAACCTCATAGTCCCACAACCCTGCACCGCCCGTTGCTACCTCCTGCCCAAAATCCACAAACCTGACTGCCCCGGCCGACCCATTGTCTCAGCCTGCTCCTGCCCCACCGAACTCATCTCTGCATACCTCGACATGGCCCTGTCCCCTTTAGTCCAAGAACTCCCCACCTACGTTCGGGACACCACCCATGCCCTCCACCTCCTCCATGATTTTCACTTCCCCGGTCCCCAACGCCTTATTTTCACGATGAACATCCAGTCCCTGTACACCTCCATCCCCCATCACGAAGGACTCAAAGCCCCCCGCTTCTTCCTTTCCCGCCGCACCAACCAGTACCCTTCCACTGACACCCTCCTTCGACTGACTGAACTGGTCCCCTCACCCTTAATAACTTCTCTTTCCAATCCTCCCACTTCCTCCAAACTAAAGGAGTTGCCATGGGCACCCGCATGGGCCCCAGCTATGCCTGTCTCTTCGTAGGATATGTGGAACAGTCCATCTTCCGCAACTACACTGGCACCACCCCCCACCTTTTCCTCCGCTACATCGATGACTGTATCGGCGCTGCCTCGTGCTCCCACGAGGAGGTTGAACAGTTCATCAACTTTACTAACACCTTCCACCCCGACCTCAAATTTACCTGAACCTTCTCAGACTCCTCCCTCCCCTTCCTAGACCTCTCCATTTCTATCTTGTACGACCGAATCAACACGGACATTTATTATAAACCGACCAACTCCCACAGCTACCTGGACTACACCTCCTCCCACCCTGTCCCCTGTTAAAACACCATCCCATATTCCCAATTCCTTCGTCTCTGCCGCATCTGCTCCCAGGAGGACCAGTTCCAATACCAAACAACCCAGATGGCCTCCTTCTTCAAAGACCGCAATTTCCCCCTGGACGTGATCGACGATGCCCTCCACCGCATCTCCTCCACTTCCTGCTCCTCGGCCCTTGAGCCCCACCCCTCCAACTACCACCAGGACAGAACCCCACTGGTCCTCACCAACCACCCCATCAACCTCCATATATATCTTATCATCGGTCATCATTTCCGCCACCTCCAAACGGAGCCCAACACCGGGGATATATTTCCCTCCCCTCCCCTATCAGCATTCCGAAAAGACCACTCCCTCCGTGACTCCCTCGTCAGGTCCACACCCCCCACCAACCCAACCTCCCCTCCCGGCACCTTCCCCTGCAACCGCAAGAAATGCAAAACTTGCGCCCACATCTCCCCCTTTACTTCCCACCAAGGCCCCAAGGGATCCTTCCATATCCACCACAAATTCACCTGCACCTCCACACACATCATTTACTGCATCCGCTGCACCCGATGTGGCCTCCTCTATATTGGTGAGACAGGCCGCTAACTTGCGGAACATTTCAGAGAACATCTCTGGGACACCCGGACCAACCAACCCAACCACCCCGTGGCTCAACACTTTAACTCCCCTTCCCACTCCACCAAGGACATGCAGGTCCTTGGACTCCTCCATCGCCAGACCATAGCAACACGACGGCTGGAGGAAGAGCGCCTCAGCTTCCGCCTAGTAACCCTCCAAACACAAGGGATGAACTCAGATTACTCTAGTTTCCTCATTTCCCCTCCCCCTACCTTGTCTCAGTCCCAACCCTTGAACTCAGCACCACCTTCCTAACCTGCAATCTTCTTCCTGACCTCTCCGGACCCACACCCACTCCGGCCTATCACCCTCACCTTGACCTCCTTCCAACTATCCCACCTCCATCGCCCCTCCCCCAAGTCCCTCCTCCCTACCTTTTATCTTAGCCTGCTAGACACACTTCCTCATTCCTGAAGAAGGGCTCATGCCTGAAACATCAATTCTCCTGCTCTTTGGATGCTGCCTGACCTGCTGCACTTTTCCAGCAACACATTTTCAGCCCTGTATAACTGCAGCAAGACATCCCGACCTCTGAACCCAGCTCCTCTTGCACTGAAGGACAATATACAATGTACCTTCCTCAGTGCTTGGCTGTGCCTAGCTGTCTACTGTCATTAATTGGTGCCCAAGGCCCCCTTTGTACATCCAGACTTCCCAAGGTATCAGGGTTTAAATAATTCCCTTCCTTTCTGATTTTCACACTGAAGTGTCTAACTCCATACTGAACCATGTTGTCCTCCATCTGCCATGTGTTCCCTCACTCACACAACTTGTTGAAATCACCTTGAAGCCTCCTTGTCCCTTCCCCACAATTCACAGTCCACCCCCCGCCCACCCCCAGTTTTGTGTTGTCAGTGAAATTGGAAATGTTGTAATTGGTTCCCCCATCCAGGTCATGGGCATATATTGTGAATAGCTGGTGCCAAGCAGAGATCCAGCTGGTATCCCACCAGCCATTGGCTGTCACTCCAACAAAGACCCAATTATTCCAACCCCCTGTTTCCCGTCTGTCAGCCCATTCCCAACACGTGTCAATATACTCCCCCCTTCCCACAGCTGCTTTAATTTTACCCATGAGCCTGTTCTGAGGGACCTTATCAAAAGGGTCCCTCCAGGAAATGTGGGTTCAAGAAGGCAGCTCACCATCACCTTCTCAAGGGCAATTAGGGACAGGCAATAAATGCAGCTCCATCCAGTGACCCCCATATCCCGGGAATGAATAAAAAGGAGGTGTCAGGAACCAGTGATATCGTTCAAGTGTTCCATTCCCAAGGCCACCTGCACCCAGGAGATTTAAAATTGAGGCCATAGCTCCGATCAGCCTGACCCTCACACTCCCGAGACACCAATGCAGGAACAGGGTCCCACGTTCATTGAGATTGTTTCTGTTTGTTCCTTTCCAACAGTTGCCACAACACCCACTACTACAATTCCCACAACAGAGGCTCTGACAACGATTGCAAAGACAACAGGTTAGCAATCTTCTCCAACAAACCTCTCAGATGTCACACACATTCAGTCAATGGGCTTTGCCGTATGGGGAATGGATGAATGATGTCTTTCCACACCCAGAGTTATGGTTTATTCCTGCCCATTGCATGTTGGGATTCTCCGTCTGGGGAATGATGGGTAATGACAATGAGACTTTCACAGGGCACTCCACTTCAGACAGATTCAAAACTGGAGTTCAAGCAGAGCACGTGGAATGTTGAAGAGATTGTCCACACAACAACATCTCAGAGCTCGCTCAGTGTGGCTGGGTGAGAACCCTGGGTCTCTCTCCCTAACTGCATTGGGGAAAGATCCAGACAAGGAGCAGGAGTAGGCCATTCGGCCTTTCGAGCCTGCTGTACCATTTATTATCATCATGCCTCATCCTCAATCAAAATGTCACATTCCCTTTTCTGCCCCCAACCCTTTGTTGCCTTTAAAATAGAGGAAATTTCTCTCACTCTCTCTCATATATTTTCAGTGCCTTGTCCACCATGGCCGTCTGTGACAGAGAATTCCACACGTTCCCCGCCCTTTGAGTGAAGAACTGATTCCTCATCTCAGACCGAAATGGTCTCCCCTGTATCCTGGGGAAACACCCTCCCAGCATCGAGTCTGTCCAGCCCCATTCATGTGTTTAAATCAGACCCCACTGAATACAGGGCCAGGTGATCCAATCTCTCCGCATGGGGCCGTCCTGCCATCCTCAGTATCAGACTCGTGACCCTCCCTGCACTCCGTCTGCAGCAGGACTCTCCTCTCATAGCTGGGGGGTGGGGACCAACCCTGCAAACAACCTACCAGCTGCGCTCTCCCCAAGGCCCTGTATAACCTCAACTAGGAGAAAGTGAGGACTGCAGATGCTGGAGATCAGAGCTGAAAATGTGTTGCTGGAAAAGCACAGCAGGTCAGGCAGCATCCAAGGAGCTGGAGAATCAAGGTTTCAGGCAAGATGCCTTCTTCAGGAATGAGGAAAGTGTGTCTAGCAGGCTAAGCTAAAAGGTAGGGAGGAGGGACTTGATGGAGGGGCATTGGAAATGCGATAGCTGGAAGGAGGTTAAGGTGAGGGTGATAGGCCGCAGTGTGGGTGGGGGCAGAGAGGTCAGGAAGAAGATTGCAAGTCAGGAAGGTGGTGCTGAGTTCGAGGGTTGGGACTGAGACAAGGTGGGGGGAGGGGAAATGAGGAAACTGGAGGAATCTGCATTCATCCCTTGTGGTTGGAGGATTCCTAGGCAGAAGGTGAGGCGCTCTTCCTCCAGCAGTCGTGTTGCTATGGTCTGGCGATGGAGGAGTCCAAGGACCTGCATGTCCTTGGTGGAGTGGGAGGGGGAATTAAAGTGTTGAGCCAAGGGTTGGTTGGGTTGATTGGTCCGGGTGTCCCAGAGGTGTTCTCTGAAACGTTCCACAAGTAGGCGGCCCGTCTCCCCAATACAGAGGAGGCCACATCGGGTGCAGCGGATGCAATAGATGATGTGTGTGGCGGTGCAGGTGAATTTGTGGTGAATATGGAAGGATCCCTTGGCGCCTTGGAGAGAAGTAAGGGGGGAGGTGTGGGCGCAAGTTTTGCATTTCTTGCAGTTGCAGGGGAAGGTGCCGGGAGTGGAGGTTGGGCTGGTGAGGGGTGTGGACCTGACGAGGGAGTCACGGAGGAAGTGGTCTTTTCGGAACGCTGATAGGGGAGGGGAGGGAAGTATATCCCTAGTGGTGGGGTCCTTTTGGAGGTGGCGGAAATGACGGCGGATGATACGTTGTGTACGGAGGTTGGTGGGGTGGTAGGTGAGAACCAGTGGGGTTCTGTCCTGGTGGCGATTGGAGGGGTGGGGCTCAAGGCTGGAGGAGCGGGAATGGAAGAGCTGCAGTGGAAGGCATCGTCGATCACGTCTGGGGGGAATCTGCAGTCTTTGAAGAAGGAGGCCATCTGAGTTGTTCGATATTGGAACTGGTCCTCTTGGGAGCAGATGCGGCGGAGAATAAGGGATGGCATTTTTACAGGGGGCAGGGTGGGAGGAGGTGTGGTCTAGGTAGCTGTGGGAGTCGGTCAGTTTATAGTAAATGTCCGTGTTGATTCGACCAACTCCCACAGCTACCTAGACTATACCTCCTCCCACCCTGCCCCCTGTAAAAACACCATCTCTTACTCCCAATTCCTTCGTCTCTGCCGCATCTGCTCCCAGGAGGACCAGTTCCAATACCAAACAACCCAGATGGCCTCCTCCAAAGACCGCAATTTCCCCCTAGACGTGATCGACGATGCCCTCCACCACATCTCCTCCACTTCCCGCTCCTCCGCCCTTGAGCCCCGCCCCTCCAACCACCACCAGGACAGAACCCCACTGGTTCTCACCTACCACCCCACCAACCTCCGCATACATCGTATCATCCGTTATCATTTCCGCCACCTCCAAACCGAGCCCAACACCAGGGATACATTTTCCTCCCCTCCCCTTTCAGCGTTCCGAAAAGACCACCCTCCGTGACTGCCTCGTCAGGTCCGCACCCACCACCAACCCAACCTCCACTCCCGGCACCTTCACCTGCAACCGCAGGAAATGCAAAACTTGCGCCCACATCTCCCCCCTTACTTCCCTCCAAGGCCCCAAGGGATCCTTCCATTGCCGCCACAAATTCACCTGCACCTCCACATATATCATTTACTGCATCCGCTGCACCCGATGTGGCCTCCTCTATATTGGGGAGACAGGCCGCCTACTTGCCGAACATTTCAGAGAACACCTCTGGGACACCCGGACCAACCAATCCAACCACCCCGTGGCTCAACACTTTAACTCCCCCTCCGACTCCACCAAGGACATGCATGTCCTTGGACTCCTCCATCGCCAGATCATAGCAACACTACGGCTGGAGGAAGAGCGCCTCAGCTTCCGCCTAGGAACCCTCCAACCACAAGGGATGAACTCAGACTTCTCTAGTTTCCTCATTTCCCCTCTCCCTACCTTGTCTCAGTCCCAACCCTTGAACTCAGCACCACCTTCCTAACCTGCAATCTTCTTCCTGACCTCTCCGGCCCCACCCCCACCCTCACCTTGACCGCCTTCCACCTATCGCATTTCCAACGCCCCTCCCCCAAGTCCCTCCTCCCTACCTTTTATCTTAGCCTGCTAGACACACTTCCTCATTCCTGAAGAAGGGCTCATGCCTGAAACATCAATTCTTCTGCTCTTTGGATGCTGCCTGACCTGCTGCACTTTTCAGCAACACATTTTCAGCCCTGTATAACTGCAGCAAGACATCCCGACCTCTGAACCCAGATCCTCTTGCACTGAAGGACAATATACAATGGACCTTCCTCAGTGCGTGGCTGTGCCTAGCTGTCTACTGTCATTAATTGGTGCCCAAGGGCCCCCTTTGTACATTCAGACTTCCCAAGGTATCTGGGTTTAAATAATTCCCTTCCTTTCTGATTTTCACACTGAAGTGTCTAACTCCATACTGAACCATGTTGTCCTCCATCTGCCATGTGTTCCCTCACTCACACAACTTGTTGAAATCACCTTGAAGCCTCCTTGTCCCTTCCCCACAATTCACAGTCCACCCCCACCCCCCAGTTTTCTGTTGTCAGTGAAATGGGAAATGTTGTATTTGGTTCCCCCATCCAGGTCATGGGCATATATTGTGAATAGCTGGTGCCAAGCAGAGATCCAGGTGGTATCCCACCAGGCACTGGCTGTCCCTCCGACAAAGACCCAATTATTCCAACTCCCTGTTTCCCGTCTGTCAGCCCATTCCCAACACGTGTCAATATACTCCCCCCTTCCCACAACTGCTTTAATTTTACCCATGAGCCTGTTCTGAGGGACCTTATCAAAAGGAAATGTGGGTTCAAGAAGGCAGCTCACCATCACCTTCTCAAGGGCAATTAGGGACAGGCAATAAATGCAGCTCCATCCAGTGATCCCCATATCCCGGGAAAGGAGGTGTCAGGAACCAGTGATACCGTTCAAGTGTTCCATTCCCAAGGCCATCTGTACCCAGGAGATTTAAAATTGAGGCCATAGCTCCGATCAGCCTGACCCTCACACTCCTGAGACACCAATGCAGGAACAGGGTCCCACATTCATCGAGATTGTTTCTGTTTGTTCCTTTCCAACAGTTGCCACAACACCCACTACTACAATTCCCACAACAGAGGCTCCGACAACGATTGCAAAGACAACAGGTTAGCAATCTTCTCCAACAAACCTCTCAAATGTCACACACATTCAGTCAATGGGCTTTGCCGTATGGGGAATGGATGAATGATGTCTTTCCACACCCAGGGTTATGGTTTATTCCTGCCCATTGCATGTTGGGATTCTCCGTCTGGGGAATGATGGGTAATGACAATGAGACTTTCACAGGGCACTCCACTTCAGACAGATTCAAAACTGGAGTTCAAGCAGAGCACGTGTAATGTTGAAGAGATTGTCCACACAACAACATCTCAGAGCTCGCTCAGTGTGGCTGGGTGAGAACTCTGGCTCTCTCTCCCTCGGGACATTGTGCGTCTGTCTCCAGTACGTGGAGTGCAGCAGTTCAAGATGGTAGTCAAGATTAGAGTGGTGCTGGAAAAGTACAGCAGGTCAGGCAATATCCGAGAAGGAGGAAAATCCGCCTTTCAGGTAAAAGCCATTCCTGATGACGTGCTTATCCTTGAAACGTTGATTCTCCCGCTCCTTGGATGCTGCCTGACCTGCTGTGCTTTTCCAGCACCACTCTAATCTTGACTTTAATCATCTGCATCTGCAGTACCCACCTCCACCTATTTCCAGGAGGCAGCTCAATCCCACCTTCTCAGTGGGCACCCTGGCACGGGCAGTAAATGCTGGCTCAGACAGCAATGCCCATGTCCATGGATGAATGTTGTAAACCCCTCATTGTTCAGTAGTGTCCTCCTGTGCTGTCCTGGGTTATGAGGTGCACAGTGGGATTCCATGCTGGATGAGACCATCACTGGGTTATAACAAATCATTGCACCAACTTGGTGGAGGATGTTGACCTGTTGTCTGTTGAGAAACCCTGTGTTTGTGAAGGTCTCTTTGAGTTGAGCAAGGCAGGTGCTGGACCTCCACCCTCCATCCACAACTGGCTTTCCTACAGAAACTCAGCATTGCTGCAGCACCGAAAAGGCTATTCAGCCCATTTGTGCTAGTGCTAGCTCTCCGCCAATCATTCTGACTTCACACCATTCTGCTGCTGTCTTTCTGAAGCTTGGCACATTGTTCCAACTCAAACAATGCCTCATGCCCTCCTCATCCTTCCTCCATGGCACTTTTGCAGGTTGTATATTCCAGGCCCTCACCTCCTGTTGTGTCAAAAAGATTTTTCCCAAGTTGCTTTTGCTGTTTTTGTGAATCACTTCAATTCTGTGCTGTCTTGTTCTTGATTCTTTTACAACTGGGAACAGTTTCTCTCCATCTTCTCTCTCCAAACCTCTCATGATTTTGAAAAACTTTATCAAATTTCCTGTCAGCTTTCTTCAGGTGATCTGGGGAAGGGTCAATGGACCTGAAACGTTCACTCTGATTTCTCCTCACAGATGCTGCCAGACCTGCTGGGCTTTTCCAACAACTTCTGTTTTTGTTTCAGAAGTTGTTTTGTTTTTTTTTTTGTCTGGAATTAGTTAAATATCTATTGGCAGTCAGTATTGAGTAAAGAATTTAAGTAATTCTTCTATGACTCTTTTAGCTGTGATGTTGCATAATGGGGTTGCCTCTGGAAATCTAATCGACACATCCATTATTGATAATAAATACTTATTTCCGCTTTTTGTTTGAGGTAGGGGACTGACACAACCAATCAAGACTCTTGTGAAAAGTTCCTCAAATGCTGGAATAGATATTACAGCTGCAGGTTTTATTCCTGCCTGTGGTTTTCAGATTAGCTAACATATATGACATGTAGAGAAGTAGAGGATAATATTGCGAGGATGATTCAGGAAAAGAGTGAAGGTAGCAGGGTGGTTGTTATGGGGGACTTTAACTTCCCAGATATTGACTGGGAGAGCTATAGCTCGAGTTCATTAGATGGGTCGGTGTTTGTCCAATGTGTGCAGGAGGGTTTCCTGACACAATATGTAGACAGGCCAACAAGAGGTGAGGCTATACTGGATTTGGTTCTAGGTAATGAACCAGGCCAGGTGTTAGACTTGGAGGTAGGTGAGCACTTCGGGGACAGTGACCACAACTCGGTGACTTTTACTTTAGTGATGGAGAGGGATAAGTGTGCACTGCAGGGCAAGAGTTATAGCTGGGGGCAGGGAAATTATGATGCTGTGAGGCATGACTTAGGATGTGTGGATTGGAAAAACAGGCTTCAAGAGAAGAACACTAATGAGATGTGGGGATTGTTCAAGGAGCAGCTACTGCGTGTCCTCGATAGGTATGTACCAGTCAGGCATGATGCAAAGGGCCTTGTGAGGCAGCCGTGGTTTAGTAAGGAATTGGAATCCCTTGTGAAAGGGAAGAAGGCGGCATATGTAAAGATGAGGCGTGAAGGTTCAGTTGGGGCGATAGAGAGTTATAAGGTAGCCAGGAAGAATCTAAAGAGAGAGCTAAGAGAAGCGAGAAGGGGACATGAAAAGTCTTTAGCTGGTATGATTAGGGAAAACCCAAAGGCTTTCTATAGGTATGTCAGGAATAAAAGGATGACTAGGGTAGGTATCGGTCCAGTCAAGGATAGTAGTGGGAAGTTGTGTGTGGAGGCGGAGAAGATTGGAGAGACACTAAATCAATACTTTTCATCAGTATTCACTCAGGAACAGGACACTGTTGCTGACGTGAATATGGAGTCACAAATGATTAGAATGGATGGCCTGGAAATATGCAGGGAAGAGGTTCTGGGAATATTGGAGAGGATGAAAATAGATAAGTCTCCTGGGCCTGATGGCATTTACCCTAGGATCCTATGGGAAGCTAGGGAGGAGATAGCAGAGCCATTGGCCTGAATTTTTATGTCGTCATTGTCAACGGGAATAGTACCAGAGGACTGGAGGATAGCGAATGTGGTCCCCTTGTTCAAGAAAGGGAGTAGGGATAGCCCTAGTAACTATAGGCCAGTGAGTCTGACTTCAGTGGTGGGCAAAGTCTTAGAGAGAATGGTAAGGGATAAGATTTATGAACATCTGGATAGGAATAACGTGATCAAGGATAGCCAGCATGGTTTTGTGAAGGGCAGGTCGTGCCTCACAAACCTTATTGAGTTCTTTGAGAAGGTGACTAAGGAAGTGGACGAGGGTAAAGCAGTAGATGTTGTGTATATGGATTTTAGTAAGGCGTTCGATAAGGTTCCCCATGGTAGGCTAATGCTAAAACTACGGAGGTATGGCATTGAGGATACATTAGAGGTTTGGATTAGGAATTGGCTGGCTGGAAGGAGACAGAGGGTAGTAGTTGATGGACTAAGTTCATCTTGGAGTGCAGTTACTAGCGGTGTACCACAAGGATCTGTTTTGGGACCATTGCTTTTTGTTATCTTTATAAATGATCTAGAGGAAGGGCTTGAAAGCTGGGTAAGCAAGTTTGTGGATGACACAAAAGTCGGTGGAGTTGTGGATAGTGAGGAAGGAAGTGGTAGGTTACAGCGGGATATAGATAAGTTGCAGAGCTGGGCAGAAAGGTGGCAAATGGAATTCAATATAGCTAAGTGTGAAGTCATTCACTTTGGTAGGAGTAACAAGATGATGGATTACTGGGCTAATGGTAGGCTACTTGGTAGTGTGGATGAGCAGAGGGATCTTGGTGTCCATGTACACAGATCTCTGAAAGTTGCCACCCAGGTAAATAGTGCTGTGAGGAAGGCATATGGTGTACTGGGCTTTATTGGTAGAGGAATTGAGTTCCGGAGTCCTGAGGTCATGTTGCAGTTGTATAAGACTCTGGTGCGGCCTCATCTGGAGTATTGTGTGCAGTTTTGGTCGCCATACTATAGGAAGGATGTGGAGGCATTGGAACGGGTGCAGAGGAGGTTTACCAGGATGTTGCCTGGAATGGTAGGAAAATCTTATGAGGAAAGGCTGAGGCACTTGGGGCTGTTCTCATTGGAGAAGAGAAGGTTTAGGGGAGATTTGATAGAGGTGTATAAGATGATTAGGGGTTTAGATAGGGTAGACACTGAGAACCTTTTACCGCTAATGGAGTCAGCTGTTACTAGGGGACACAGCTTTAAATTAAGGGGTGGTAGGTATAGGACAGATGTTAGGGGTAGATTCTTTACACAGCGGGTTGTGAGTTCATGGAATGCCCTGCCAGTATCAGTGGTGAACTCTCTCTCTTTATGGTCATTTAAGCGGGCATTGGATAGGCATATGGAAGTTATTGGGCTAGTGTAGGTTAGGTAGGATTCGGTCGGCGCAATATCGAGGGCCGAAGGGCCTGTACTGCGCTGTATCTTTCTATGTTCTATGTTCTATGTCTGGCAAAATTCAACTATATCCTTGTGTAGTCCAGGCCAGTGAAAGTGCCTTTGTACTTAAGCCTGTGTTTTCCTCACCCCTAAATGACCTCCAAGTGGTAGCTCATGTGTCACTCGCAGCGTCTCCTTTCTATACCCTGCTGCCCATTTCCCATCTTCTTGAAGGTATGATGGTCTCCATTTACTCATCAAGCCATCATTTGTTAAGTAATAACGTACAGGGATGTATTCACTCTCCTGTGTAAATGCCATTTGATATAACGGTTTTAACTCCTTGTCTTTCTGCTGTAATTCAATCATCTCAGTCCAGCTAAAGATACTGGCATGTTTACCTGTGTGTTCCTTCTCTGTCCCACTTATCTGATCAAAGGAAGTTTCGGATAACACTATGTCAGCTTCCTTATCTGTACCTTTTGATCTTTCCTGCATCAGCTTGTGACTCGTGATTTGGTGATCAGACAATCAGAGAAAATTCCTGGAAAAACTTTCTTCATGTCTTCAGGTGCCTGTGTCTCCACTGACTTTTCAACTAGAGTAGGCAGCACACCTCGTGATGAATCAGCTGATGGAGCTGAGATTGCTCCTTGGTTGCTGCCTGAACTGCTGTGCTCTTCCAGCACCACTAATCCAGAATCTGGTTTCCAGCATCTGCAGTCATGGTTTTTACCTCCCTGATGGAGCTGAGAGTATGTCCAGTATTCCTACCACAAATTATCCACTCTTCTCTGGACTCGCCAGCTTCCTTTACATAATTGGGCATTTTTTTGTCTCACCATGAATTCCTGTTACCAGCACCTTTTCTGGCAATAGTCCCTCAGGAGTACATATCTCCTTATCCCTCAGCATTACAGACTGAGAGGATCCTGTGTCCCTTCATATTGTAACCTCCTTACCTACTGCTCCTGCCCGATGTGAATAAACTTTACCCTTGAATGGATATTTTTTAAGCAGATCTGGCACTTCCTCCTTAACCATCCTCTGACCATCTTGTACAGTCTGAGGCAGCTGTCTAACTTCCCTTGTGCTTTTTGTTACCAGTCCAACAAAACTCCCCCAGGCTTGTCTGGTTTTCCTCCATCTGGCTTTCTCCTCGCCCACCAACACTGTGATTTCCATTTTATTACAATGAAAACACCAGAGCTTTTTAATTTCTTTGTCCCCCTCAAGGGTTTCTTTCTTACTCTGTGCTAAGTTCTCCTTATGATCTTCACTGAGATCTACCGTTCCCTTTCCACATAAGAATTTCTCTTTGCCCCAGTGTCTATCCCTCAGGGACTGAAATTGGTTTTGGAAGCCAAACCGTGTTTTATGGACCAGCTCATGATCATCGGCCCCTTCACCTGCAAATCCTGCTGTTTTAACTCTCTGCTCTTCTCCATGAGTTCTCACGACTTCCTCACTGAGCCTACCCTCAGCTTTTACCTCCAGCCTTTTCAGCTGACTTTCATTTTTAACTGAAAATGTGTTGCTGGAAAAGTGCAACAGGTCAAGCAGCATCCAAGGAGCAGGAGAATCGATGTTTCTTCAGGATTCCTGAAGAAGGGCTCATGCCTGCAACATCGACTCTCCTGCTTCTTGGATGCTGCCTGACCTGCTGCGCTTTTCCAGCAACACATTTTCAGCTCTGATCTCCAGCATCTGCAGTCCTCACTTTCTCCTTTATAAGTGCCAGTTTTTGAAATTCAAAAGCTCACTCTCATTTTCTTTCTCTGCTCTCTCGTTTTCCCTCTTTTCTGTTTTTAATTGTAATTCAAACTGTTTCATTTCTGCTGCCCTTTCCTTATCTCTCGCCTCTAACTCAAGCTGCTGATTTGTACCTGAATTCTTGCCATCTCTATCTATTCTGATCGTTTCTCCAGCAGGTTTAAATGTGAGAATTCTCTCTCCTTTCCTCACAGAAACAGACAGCTCCAATTCCAGCTTCTCTGCTCATTCCTGCAGCTTGGTCTGATTCACTTTCTGCAAAGCTTCCAATGTCACTGCATCCACATCCAGAAAACTCTTGGTGACTGACAGAGCCATTCCTATCACAAGCTTTGTCTATACAACCAAACCAACACCCGGAATACAGACACTCGCACCGACCACTCGCTGTTTAAAATCCCACAAAGATCACCCAATCTGTTATGGACTAGGCCAGGCCACTCAGAACATTCTGAAGCAGGCAGTCCCTGACCCTAACTTTGCAATTTGTATCAGTAAGGCTACAGGGAAAATTACCTGGAGTAAGTTAGCAAGATTGACTAACGGGTTAATAATAGACAAAACTTTATTCACAAAATTGCACAATGAAACAGAAAAAACAGACGAAAGAACCCCCCCCCAGAATTCAGTCTATCCAAACCAGAACTGAATTATGCTGTTCCAAGTACACACAACAGTCCCAATAAGCAAACCCCCTTAAAAACCAGTATAAATGAATGGAACACATGCTTACAGGTTGAAGTGAGATGGGCAGAGACAGAGAGAGAGAGTTTGTTTTCACACAACTCACTGTTGAGCTCCCAACTAGTTCTGGACTGACCTGCTCAGTTAGAGAGCTGACCACTCCCCTTTCATTATACAGAGCACTTCTAAAACATGACCACTTTGGCCTGACGTCTCATCTGTTTACATATAAACAAAAGGCCTCTCAAATTCCTTTTCATATCTGGAATATATAAACCAGTCTGGTTTATATATCCGTCAAAAACAATCAAGGACATGGTATCCTTGAGCCAAGGAACAGTTTTCAGAAATAAAAAGGACCAGTTTTGTGAGAGTTGTTCTGTTCCTAACTTCCCCCAGGAGCTGGGCCGGAGACAACAGAAGCTCAACTCCGTTCCACAGCTGCACAAGGACCAACCACACGTGCTGCAGGTAAGTGCTCAAACTCAATCAGCCTCTCCCAACTGACTAGTCAGAAAGTGAATCAGACAACGTATACATTGAATGCAGGCTCAGTGACACAGAGTGATACACACATAAACACACAGACATCATTACACTGATACTCTCACACTGACACTCACTAACTCACATTGACACACAGTCATCCTCAAACTGTGACTCTCACACTAACAGACACTCCCTCACACTGACACACATTCACTCTCACACTGTGATTCTCACACTGACTGACACTACCACACACTGACACACAGACATCATCACACTGACACTCACTAACTCATATTGACACACAGTCATCCTCAAAATGTGACGCTCACACTCACAGACACTACCTCACATTTACAACACAGTCATCCTCAAACTTTGACTCTCACACCGACAGTCATTAACTTGTACTTACACCACAGTCATCCTCACACTGTGACTCTCACATTGACTTTCACTAACCCACACTGATACATGGTCATTTACACAGTGTGGCTCTCAGACTGACAGACACACCCTCACACTGATACACAGTCATCCTCACACTGAGACATTCACACTGACACTCACTAACTCACACTGGCACACAGTCATCCTCACACTGAGACTCTCACACTGACAGACACTTCCTCACACTGACACACAGTCATCATCACACTGAGACTCACACTGACAGACACTACCTCACACTGAAACACTGTCATCCTCACATTGAGACACTCACACTGACACTCACTAACTCACACTTACAACAGTCATCCTCACACTAAGTCTCTCACACTGAAATGTTCACACTGACAGACACTACCTCACACTGAAACATACCCATACTCACACTGCGATTCTCACACTGATACACAGCCATTACACTGATACTCTCACACTGATGCTTACTAACTCAATTGACACACAGTCATCCTCAAACTGTGACACTCACACTCACAGACACTAACTCACACTTACAACACATGCATCCTCACACTAAGTCTCTCACACTGAAACTCACCCCGTCAGACTGGACCTCACACTGACACACAGTCATCATCACACTGTGACTCTCACACTGACAGATACTCCCTCACACTGACACACAGTCATCCTCACATTGTGACTCTCACACTGACAGACACTACCACACACTGACACACAGTCATCCTCACACTGAGACACTAACACTGACAGACATTCCCTCACACTGACACACAGTCATCCTCACACTGTGACTCTCACACTGACAGACACTACCACACACTGACACACAGTCATCATCAGACAGAGACTCTCACACTGACAGACACTCCATCACACTGACACACAGTCATCATCAAACTGAGACTCTCTCACTGACACTCACTAACTCACACTGACACACAGTCATCCTCACAATGACTCTCACACTGACAGACACTACCTCACACTGAAAAACAGTCATCCTCAGACTGTGACTTTCAAACTGACGGACACAACTTCACACTGACACACAGTCATGCTCACACTGTGACTCTCACACTGACAGACACTCCCTCACACAGACACAGTCGTCTTCACATTGCGATTCTCACACTGACACTCATTAACTCACACTTACAATCCAGTCATCCTCACACTATGTCTCTAACACTGAAATTCTCACACTGACAGACACTACCCCATACTGAAACACAGTCATTCTTGCACTGCGATTCTCACACTGACAGACACTACCTCACACTGACATACAGACATCATCACACTGATACTCTCACACTGACACTCACTAACTAAAAGGCAGCAGGATAATTTCATTGTGAATAAACTTAGGATCACTGCAGGGACTTGTGTATGTTTTTGGGGGCAGCATGGTGGCACAGTGGTTAGCACTGCTGCCTCACAGCGCCAGAGACCCAGGTTCAATTCCCGACTCAGGCGACTGACTGTGTGGAGTTTGCACGTTCTCTCCGTGTCTGCGTGCGTTTCCTCCGGGTGCTCCGGTTTCCTCCCACAGTCCAAAGATGTGCGGGTCAGGTGAATTGGCCATGCTAAATTGCCCATAGTGTTAGGTGAAGGGATAAATGTAAGGGAATGGGTGGGTTGCGCTTCGGTGGGTCGGTGTGGACTTATTGGGCCGAAGGGCCTGTTTCCACACTGTAATTAATCTAATTAATCTAATCTAATCTAACTCACAAAGACACACAGTCATCCTCAACCTGTGACTCTCACACTGACAGACATTGTCTCACGCTGACACATAGTCATCCTCACACTGAGACTCTCACACTGACAGGTATTCCCTCACACTGGCACATAGTCATTCTCACACTGTGACTCTCAAAATGATAGACATTAACTCACACTGTAGTGGTTCTGTTCGCCGAGCTGGAAGTTTTAGTTGCAAACGTTTTGTCCCCTGGCTAGGAGACATCATCAGTGCTTTGGAGCCTCCTGCGAAGCGCTTCTTTGATGTTTCTTCCGGTATTTATAGTGTCTGTCCTTGCCGCTTCCGGCTGTCAGTTTCAGCTGTCCGCTGTAGTGGTTGGTATATTGGGTCCAGGTCGATGTGTTTGTTGATGGAGTTTGTGGATGAATGCCATGCATCCGGCATCCGATTCACGAGAGAAGTAGAAAAGGATAGCCAACTCCCATTCCTAGACGTGATAGTACAGAGAACACCGAACGGAGAATTCACCACAAGGGTACACAGGAAAACAACACACACAGACCAAGTCCTAAACTATGAAAGTAACCACCCCAACACACACAAACGAAGCTGCATCAGGACACTATTCAAAAGGGCCACAACACACTGCAGTACACCAGAACTGCGAAAAGAGGAAGAGGAACACCTATACAAGGTATTCGCCAAAAACGGATACTCGCGCAACTTTATCAACAGATGCCTAAGAGATAGACCACGGAACGAGGACATGCCACAACCAAAAGGACTAGCCACACTACCATACATCAGGAGCATTTCAGAACTGACAGCCAGACTACTGCGACCCTTAGGACTCATAACAGCACACAAGCCAACAGCCACACTCAGACAACAACTCACTAGAACAAAGGAGCCAATACCCAACATGAGCAAAACTAATGTAGTTTATAAAATACCATGCAAGGACTGCACAAAACACTATATAGGACAAACAGGAAGACAGCTAACAATCCGCATCCATGAACATCAACTAGCCACGAAACGACACGACCAGCTATCCCTAGTAGCCACACACTCAGACAACAAGCAACATGAATTCGACTGGGACAACACTACCATCATAGGGCAAACCAGACAGAGAACATTCAGGGAATTCCTAGAGGCATGGCATTCATCCACAAACTCCATCAACAAACACATCGACCTGGACCCAATATACCAATCACTACAGCGGACAGCTGAAACTGACACCCGGAAGCGGCAAGGACAGACCACTATAAATGCCGGAAGAAACATCAAAGGAGCGCTTCGCAGGAGGCTCCAGAGCACTGATGATGTCTCCTAGCCAGGGGACGAAACGTTTGCAACTAAAACTTCCAGCTCGGCGAACAGAACCACTACAACAAGCACCCGAGCTACAAATCTTCGCACAAACATTAACTCACACTGACACACAGTCAACCTCACGTGACTCTCACACTGACAGACACTCCCTCACACTGACACACACAGTCATCCTCACACAGGGACTCTCACATTGACAGACATTAACTCACACTGACACACAGACATCCTCAAACTGAGACTCTCACACTGACAGACACTATCTCACACTGACACACAGTCATCCTCACACTGTGACTCTCACACTGACAGACACTACCTCACGCTGACACAGTCATCTTCATACTGTGACTCTCACACTGACAGCCACTATCTCACACTGACACACAGTCATCCTCACACTGAGACCTTCCCACTGACAGACACTTCCTCAGACTGACACACAGTCATCCTCAAGCTGAGAATCTCACACTGACAGGCACTACCTCACACTGACACACCGTCATCCTCACACTGAGACTGACACACTGACAGACACTCCCTCACACTGACACACAGTCATCCTCACACTGTGACTCTCACACTGACAGACACTCCCTCATACTGACACACAGTCATCCTCATACTGAGACACTCACACTGACAGGCACTACCTCATACGAACACACAGTCATCCTCACACTGTGATTCTCACTCCAACAGACAATCCCTCACAGTGACACACAGTCATCATCATACTGAGACCCTCCCACTGACAGGCACTCCATCACACTGACACATAGTCATCCTCACACTGAGACTCTCACACTGACAGACACTACCTCACACTGACACAGTCATCCTCACGTTGTGACTCTCACACTGACAGACACTAACACAAACTAACTCACACTGACACACACAAACACACACTAACTGACACTAACACACACTGACACACACTAACACACACTAACTCACACTAACACATAGTGACTGACACTGACACACACTGATGCACACTGACTGACACTATCACACACTAACACACACTGACTGACACTGACACACACTAACACACACTGACAGGCACTAACACATACTGACACACACTAACTCCCACTGACACACACTGACCATGGTTCTCACTGGTATTAGTGAACACTGAGTGTAATCCTCTCAGTGACTGTGATGATCATACACACCGTGGGACACATACCCATACTGCCAGAATGTACGCGATCCTGAGAGACCTGGACACTATCACACCCAGCTCAGCCAGTCTCTGACCCTCCAAATGCCCCTGTGTGTGTTGTCCAGGGAACCCCATTCATTGAGAGTTGTTCTGTTTCTAACTTCCCCCAGGAACTGGGCCGGAGACAACAGAAGCTCAACTCCGTTCCACAGCTGCACAAGGACCAACCACCCGTGCTGCTGGTAAGTGCTCAAACTCAATCAGCCTCTCCCGACTGACTAGTCAGAAAGTGAATCAGACAACGTATACACACACACACTCACCTCACACAAACACACACATACACAAACGCACATACACACACGCACTCACAGAGTCATATATCACAGAAGCAGGCCCTTCAGCCCATCCCGTCCATTACAGTTGAGGTTCCTAAACTGACCCGGTCCCATTTGCTTGTGTTTGGTCCCTATCCCTCTGACCCTTTCCTGTCCATGTACCTGTCCAATTATCTATCATATGTTATAATTGTACCTGGCTCTCCCACTTCCTCTGGTCGCCTGTTCCACAATAACACCACCCTCTGGGTGGAAAGGGGTTGCCCTCAGGTCCCATGTCAATCATTCCTATCTCTGCGAAAACCAAAGCCCTGCCGTGTTGAACTCCCTTAACCTGGAGAAACCAATACAACTATTCATGCTATATCGATATCGACAGACACTCCCTGGCACAGTGGTTAGGGCGGCATGTGGCACAGTGGTTAGCACTGCTGCCTCACAGCGCCAGGGACCTGGGTTCAATTCCTGCCTCAGGCGACTGACTGTGTGGAGTTTGCACGTTCTCCCCGTGTCTGTGTGGGTTTCCTCCGGGTGCTCCGGTTTCCTCCCACAGTCCAAAGATGTGCGGGTCAGGTGAATTGGCCATGCTAAATTGCCCGTAGTGTTAGGTAAGGGGTATATGTAGGGGTATGGGTGGGTTGCGCTTCGGCGGGTCGGTGTGGACTTGTTGGGCCGAAGGGCCTGTTTCCACACTGTAAGTAATCTAATCTAATCTAATCCCTCACACTGACACACAGTCATCCTCACACGGTAACTCTCACACTGACAGACACTCCCTCACACTGACACAGTCATCCTCACACTGTGACTCTCACACTGACAGACACTCCCTCACACTGACACAGTCATCCTCACACTGTAACTCTCACACTGACAGACACTCCCTCACACTTACAAACAGGCATCCTCACACTGTCACTCTCACACTGACAGACACTAACATTGACTGACACTGACACACACTGACTGACACTAACTGACACTAACACACACTAACACACAGTGACTGACACTAACACACACTGACTGACACTAACTCACACTAACACACACCAACTGACACTAACACACAAAGACTGACACTAACACACACTGACAGACACTAACACACACTGACTGATGCTGTCACACACTACCACACACTGACTCACACTAACACACATTTACACACACTAACACACAATGACAGGCACTAACACACACTAACTCCCACTGACACACACACTGACCATGGTTCTCACTGGTATTAGTGAACACTGAGTGTAATCCTCTCAGTGACTGTGATGATCATACACACCGTGGGACACATACCCATACTGCCAGAATGTACCAGATCCTGAGAGACCTGGACACTATCACACCCAGCTCAGCCAGTCTCTGACCCTCCAAATGCCCCTGTGTGTGTTGTCCAGGGAACATCATTCACTGAGAGTTGTTCTGTTTCTAACTTCCCCCAGGAACTGGGCCGGAGACAACAGAAGCTCAACTCCGTTCCACAGCTACACAAGGACCAACCACTCGTGCTACAGGTAAGTGCTCAAACACAATCAGTCTCTTGTTATTGCCTGAATGAGCAGTTAATGAACTCCGCAATGGTGACTGTATCTTTCTAAACACCCGTCCGTACCTGTTATACTGCCAGTGGCTGGGATTGACATTGGGAGGTACATCCGCGCGCACACACACACACACACACACACACACTCACCTCACACAAACACACACACATACACAAACGCACATACACACACGCACTCACAGAGTCATACATCACAGAAGCAGGCCCTTCAGCCCATCCCGTCCATTACAGTTGAGGTTCCTAAACTGACCCGGTCCCATTTGCTTGTGTTTGGTCCCTATCCCTCTGACCCTTTCCTGTCCATGTACCTGTCCAATTATCTATCATATGTTATAATTGTACCTGGCTCTCCCACTTCCTCTGGTCGCCTGTTCCACAATAACAACACCCTCTGGGTGGAAAGGGCTTGTCCTCAGGTCCCATGTCAATCATTCCCATCTCTGCTAAAACCAAAGCCCTGCCGTGTTGAACTCCCTTACCCTGGAGAAACCAACACAACTATTCATGCTATATCGATACTGACAGACACTCCCTCACACTGACACAGTGTCATCCTCACGCTGTAACTCACACACTGACAGACACTACCTCACACTGACACAGTCATCCTCACACTGTCACTCACACACTGACAGACACTCCCTCACACTGACACTGATTCATCCTCACACTGTAACTCTCACACTGACAGACACTACCTCACACTGACACAGATTCATCCTCACACTCTAACTCTCACACTGACAGATACTACCTCACACTGACACAGTCATCCTCACACTGTGACTCCCACAGTGACAGACAATACCTCACACTGACACAGTCACCCTCACAGTGAGACTCTTACACTGACAGACACTACCTCACACTGACCCACAATCATCCTCACACTGTAACTCTCACACTGACAGACAATCCCTCACACTGACACAGTCATCTTCACGCTGTAACTCTCACACTGACAGACGCTACCTCACACTGACACACAGTCATCATCACACTGAGACTCTCACACTGACAGATACTACCTCACACTGACACAGATTCATCCTCACACTCTAACTCTCACACTGACAGATACTACCTCACACTGACACAGTCATCCTCACACTGTGACTCCCACAGTGACAGACAATACCTCACACTGACACAGTCATCCTCACACTGTGACTCTTACACTGATAGACACTACCTCACACTGACACACAGTCATCCCCACACTGTAACTCTTGCACTGACAGACACTACCTCACACTGACACACAGTAATCCTCACATTGTGACTCTCACACTAACAGGCACTACGTCACACTGACATACAGTCATCCTCACACTGTGACTCTCACACTGACAGACACTCCCTCACACAGACACAGATTCAACCTCACACTGTAATTCTCACACTGACAGACAATACCTCACACTGACACTGCCAACCTCACACTGAGACTCTTAAACTGACAGCCACTACCTCACACTGACACACAGTCATCCTCACACTGTAATTCTCACACTGACAGACACTACCTCACACTGACACACGGTCATGCTCACACTGTAATTCTCACACTGACAGACACTACCTCACACTGACACACATTCATCCTCACATGGTCACTCTCAAACTGCCATACACTACCTCATACTGACATACAGTCATCCTCACACTGTAACTCTCACACTGACAGACACTACCTCACACTGTCACACAGTCATCCTCACACTGTGACTCTCACACTGACAGACACTACCTCACACTGTCACACAGTATTCCTCACACTGTGACTCTCACACTTACAGACACTTCCTCACACTGTGACTCTCACACTTACAGACACTACCTCACACTGACAGACAGTCATCCTCACACTGTGACTCTCACACTGACACACACTCCCTCACACTGACACACAGTCATCCTCACGGTGTAACTCACACACTGACAGACACTTCCTCACACTGACACACAGTCATCCTTACACTGTGACTCTCACACTGACAGACACTCCCTCACACTGAAACACTGTCATCCTCACACTGAGACTCTCACACTGACAGACGCTACCTCACACTGACACACAGTCATCATCACACTGACACCCTCACACTGACAGACACTCCCTCACACTGACACACTGTCATCCTCACACTGTGACTCACACATTGACTGAAACTACCTCACACGGACACACTGTCATCCTCACACTGTTACTCTCACACTGACAGACACTCCCTCACATTGACACACAGTCATCATCACACTGTGATTCACACTGACAGACACTACCTCACACTGACACACTGTCATCCTCACACTAGGACTCTCACACTGACAGACACTACCTCACACTGACACACTGTCATCCTCACACTGAGACTCTCACACTGACAGACACACACACACTGACACAGTGATCCTCACACTGTGACTCTCACACTGATAGACAATACCTCACACTGACACAGTCATCCTCACGCTGAGACTCTTACACTGACAGACACTACCTCACACTGACACACAGTCATCCTCACAATGTAATCCTCACACTGACAGACACTACCTCACACTGACACTGTCATCCTCACACTGTGACTCTCACACTGACAGACACTCCCTCACACAGACACAGTCATCCTCACACTGCAATTCTCACACTGACAGACAATACCTCACACTGACACTGCCAACCTCACACTGAGACTCTTAAACTGACAGACACTACCTCACACTGACACACAGTCATCCTCACACTGTAATTCTCACACTGACAGACACTACCTCACACTGACACTGCCAACCTCACACTGAGACTCTTAAACTGACAGACACTACCTCACACTGACACACAGTCATCCTCACACTGTAATTCTCACACTGACAGACATTACCTCACACTGACACAGTCATCATCACACTGTGACTCTCACACTGACAGACACTACCTGACACTGACACAGTGTCATCCTCACACTGTGACTCTCACACTGACAGACACTCCATCACAATGTAACAAAATCATCTTCACTCTCTGATTCTCACACTGAATGACACTCCCTCACACTGACACACTGTCATCCTCACACTGTAACTCTCACACTGACACATTTGTCCTCACACTGTGACTCTCACACTAACAGACACTCCCTCACACTGACAGTGTCATATTCACACTGTAACTCTCACACTGACACATTTGTCCTCACACTGTGACTCTCACACTAACAGACACTCCCTCACACTGACACAGTCATCCTCACACTGTGACTCTCACTCTGACAGACATTCCCTCACACTGACACACAGTCATCCCCACACTGAGACTCTCACACTGACAGACACTACCTCATACTGACACACAGTCATCATCACACTGAGACTCTCACACTGACAGACACTCCCTCACACAGACAGTGTCATCCTCACACTGTAACCCTCACATTCACAGAAACTACCTCACACTGACACAGTCAACCTCACACTGTGACTCTCATACTGACAGACACTCCCTCACATTGACACAGTCCTCCTCACACTGTGACACTGACACTGACAGACATTACCTCACACTGACACAGTCATCCTCACACTGTGACTCTCACACTGACAGACACTACCTCACACTGACACAGTCATCCTCACACTGTGACTCTCACACTGACAGACACTACGTCACACTGACTCACTGTCATCCTCACACTGTGACTCTCACACTGACAGACACTCCCTCACACTGACATACTGTCTTCCTCACACTGAGACTCTCACACTGACAGACACTACCTCACACTGACACACAGTCATCATCACACTGAGAGTCTGGCACTGACAGACACTCTCTCACATTGACACAGTCATCCTTACGCTGTAACTCTAACACTGACAGACATTCCCTCTCACTGACACAGTCATCCTCACACTGTTACTCTCACACTGACTGACACTACCTCAAACTGACACTCAGTCAGCCACACACTGTGACTCTCACAGTGACAGACACTCCCTCACACTGACACAGTCATCCGCACACTGTAACTCTCACACTGACAGACACTACCTCACACTGACACTGTCATCTTCACACTGTGATTCTCACACTGACAGACACTCCCTCACACTAACACACAGTCATCCTCACTCTATGACTCTCACACTGACAGACATTCCCTCACACTGACACAGTCATACTCACACTGTGACTCTCACACTGACAGACACTACCTCACACTGACACACAGTCATCATCACACTGAGACTCTCACACTGACAGTCAGTCATCATCATACTGAGAGTCTCGCACTGACAGACACTCTCTCACATTGACACAGTCATCCTTACGCTGTAACTCTAACACTGACAGACATTCCCTCTCACTGACACAGTCATCCACACACTGTGACTCTCACACTGACAGACACTCCCTCACACTGACACATTCATCCGCACACTGTAACTCTCACACTGACAGACACTACCTCACACTGACACTGTCATCTTCACACTGTAACTCTCACACTGACAGACACTCCCTCACACTAACACACAGTCATCCTCACTCTATGACTCTCACACTGACAGACATTCCCTCACACTGACACAGTCATACTCACACTGTGACTCTCACACTGACAGGCACTACCTCACACTGACATATAGTCATCATTACACTGAGACTCTCACACTGACAGACACAACCTCACACTGACACAGTCATCCTCACACTGTAACTCTCACACTGACAGACACTCCCTCACACTGACACAGTCATCTTCACACTGTAACTCTCACACTGACAGACACTCACACACACTGACACAGTGATCCTCACACTGTGACTCTCACACTGACAGACACTCACACACACTGACACAGTGATCCTCACACTGTGACTCTCACACTGATAGACAATACCTCACACTGACACAGTCATCCTCACGCTGAGACTCTTACACTGACAGACACTCCCTCACACTGACACACAGTCATCCTCACACTGTAACTCTCACACTGACACATTTGTCCTCACACTGTGACTCTCACACTAACAGACACTCCCTCACACTGACAGTGTCATATTCACACTGTAACTCTCACACTGACACATTTGTCCTCACACTGTGACTCTCACACTAACAGACACTCCCTCACACTGACACAGTCATCCTCACAGTGTGACTCTCACTCTGACAGACACTCCCTCACACTGACACAGTCATCTTCACACTGTAACTCTCACACTGACAGACACTCACACACACTGACACAGTGATCCTCACACTGTGACTCTCACACTGACAGACACTCACACACACTGACACAGTGATCCTCACACTGTGACTCTCACACTGATAGACAGTACCTCACACTGACACAGTCATCCTCACGCTGAGACTCTTACACTGACAGACACTCCCTCACACTGACACACAGTCATCCTCACACTGTAACTCTCACACTGACACATTTGTCCTCACACTGTGACTCTCACACTAACAGACACTCCCTCACACTGACAGTGTTATATTCACACTGTAACTCTCACACTGACACATTTGTACTCACACTGTGACTCTCACACTAACAGACACTCCCTCACACTGACACAGTCATCCTCACACTGTGACTCTCACTCTGACAGACATTCCCTCACACTGACACACAGTCATCCCCACACTGAGACTCTCACACTGACAGACACTACCTCATACTGACACAGTCATCCGCACACTGTAACTCTCACACTGACAGACACTACCTCACACTGACACTGTCATCATCACACTGTGATTCTCACACTGACAGACACTCCCTCACACTAACACACAGTCATCCTCACTCTATGACTCTCACACTGACAGACATTCCCTCACACTGACACAGTCATACTCACACTGTGACTCTCACACTGACAGACACTACCTCACACTGACACACAGTCATCATCACACTGAGACTCTCACACTGACAGACACTACCTCACACTGACACACAGTCATCCTCACACTGTGACTCTCACACTGACAGACACTCCCTCACACAGACACAGTCATCCTCACACTGCAATTCTCACACTGACAGACAATACCTCACACTGACACAGCCAACCTCACACTGAGACTCTTAAACTGACAGACACTACCACACACTGACACACAGTCATCCTCACACTGTAAGTCTCACACTGACAGACACTACCTCACACTGACACTGCCAACCTCACACTGAGACTCTTAAACTGACAGACACTACCTCACGCTGACACACAGTCATCCTCACACTGTAATTCTCACACTGACAGACATTACCTCACACTGACACAGTCATCATCACACTGTGACTCTCACACTGACAGACACTACCTCACACTGACACAGTGTCATCCTCACACTGTGACTCTCACACTGACAGACACTCCATCACAATGTAACAAAATCATCTTCACTCTCTGATTCTCACACTGAATGACACTCCCTCACACTGACACAGTCATCCTCACGCTGTAACTCACACATTGACTGAAACTACCTCACACGGACACACTGTCATCCTCACACTGTTACTCTCACACTGACAGACACTCCCTCACATTGACACACAGTCATCATCACACTGTGACTCACACTGACAAACACTCCCTCACACTGACACACTGTCATCCTCACACTGAGACTCTCACACTGCCAGACACTACCTCACACTGACACAGTCATCCTCACACTGTAACTCTCACACTGACAGACACTCACACACACTGACACAGTGATACTCACACTGTGACTCTCATACTGACAGACACTCCCTCATATTGACACAGTCATCCTCACACTGTGACACTGACACTGACAGACATTACCTCACACTGACTCACTGTCATCCTCACACTGTGACTCTCACACTGACAAGACACTCCCTCACACTGACATACTGTCTTCCTCACACTGAGACTCTCACACTGACAGACACTACCTCACACTGACACACAGTCATCATCATACTGAGAGTCTCGCACTGACAGACACTCTCTCGCACTGACAGACACTCTCTCACACTGACACAGTCATCCGCACACTGTAACTCTCACACTGACAGACACTACCTCACACTGACACTGTCATCTCCACACTGTGACTCTCACACTGACAGACACTCCCTCACACTGACACACAGTCATCCTCACACTGTAACTCTCACACTGACACATTGTCCTCACACTGTGACTCTCACACTAACAGACACTCCCTCACACTGACAGTGTCATATTCACACTGTAACTCTCACACTGACACATTTGTCCTCACACTGTGACTCTCACACTAACAGACACTCCCTCACACTGACACAGTCATCCTCACACTGTGACTCTCACACTGACAGACACTACCTCACACTGACACACAGTCATCCTCACACTGAGACTCTCACACTGACAGACACTACCTCACACTGACACACACTCATCCTCACACTGTGATTCTCACACTGACAGACACTACCTCACACTGACACACAGTCATCCTCACACTGAGACTCTCACACTGATAGGCACTACCTCACACTGACACACAGTCATCATCACACTGAGACTCTCACACTGACAGACACTCCTCACACTGACACAGTCATACTCACACTGTGACTCTCACACTGACCGACACTACCTCACACTGACATCTAGTCATCATTACACTGAGACTCTCTCACTGTCTGACACGCCTGCACACTAACACACAACCATCCTCACACTATGACTCTCACACTGACTATCACTCTCTCACACTGACACACAGTCATCCTCACACTGAGACTCTCACACTGACAGACACTACCTCACACTGACACACTGTCATCCTCACATTGTAAACCTCACACTGACAGACACTAATTCACACTGACAAACAGTCATACTCACACTGTGACTCTCACACTGACAGACACTCCCTCACACTGACACAGTCATCCTCACGCTGTAACTCACACATTGACTGAAACTACCTCACACGGACACACTGTCATCCTCACACTGTTACTCTCACACTGACAGACACTCCCTCACATTGACACACAGTCATCATCACACTGTGACTCACACTGACAAACACTCCCTCACACTGACACACTGTCATCCTCACACTGAGACTCTCACACTGCCAGACACTACCTCACACTGACACAGTCATCCTCACACTGTAACTCTCACACTGACAGACACTCACACACACTGACACAGTGATCCTCACACTGTGACTATCACACAGACACATTCGTCCTCACACTGACAGGCACTACCTCACACTGACACACAGTCATCCTCACGCTGTTACTCTCACACTGACAGACAGTACCTCAAACTGACACACAGTCATCCTCACATGTGACTCTCACACTGACAGGCACTCCCTCACACTAACACAGTCATCATCACACTGTGACTCTCACACTGACAGACACTACCTCACACTTACACAGTCATCCTCACACTGTGACTCTCACACTGACAGACACTCCATCACACTGTAATAAAATCATCTTCACATTCTGATTCTCACACTGAATGACACTCCCTCACACTGACACACTATCATCCTCACATTGTAACTCTCACACTGACAGACACTAATTCACACTGACAAACAGTCATCCTCACACTGTGACTCTCACACTAACAGACACTCCCTCACACTGACACAGTCATCCTCACGCTGTAACTCTCACACTGACAGACACTACCTCACACTGACACAGTCATCCTCACACTGTGACTCTCACACTGACAGACACTACCTCACACTGACTCACTGTCATCCTCACACTGTGACTCTCACACTGACAGACATTACCTCACACTGACACAGTCATCCTCACACTGTTACTCTCACACTGACTGACACTACCTCAAACTGACACTCAGTCAGCCACACACTGAGACTCTCACACTGACAGACACTCCCTCACACTGACACTGTCATCTTCACACTGTGACTCACACTGACAGACACTCCCTCACACTGTAACATAGTCATCTTCACTCTCTGATTCTCACAGACTGACACTACCTCACACTGACACACAGTCATCCTTACACTGAGACTCTCTCTCTGACAGACACTCTCACACTGACACAAGTCATCTTCACACTGAGACTCTCACACTGACAGACACTGCCTCAAACTGACACACATTCATCCTCACACTGAGACTCTCTCACTGACTGACACGCCTGCACACTAACACACAACCATCCTCACACTATGACTCTCACACTGACTATCACTCCCTCACACTGACACAGTCATCCTCACACTGAGACTCTCACACTGACAGACACTACCTCACACTGACACACAGTCATCCTCACACTGAGACTCTCACACTGACAGACATTCCCTCACACTCACACACAGTCATCATCACACTGTGACTCTCACATTGACAGACACTACCTCACACTGACACATGGTTATCCTCACACTATGACTCTCACACTGACTATCACTCCCTCAAACTGACACAGTCATCTTACACTGAGACTCTCTCAATGACAGACACTCCCTCATACTGACACACAGTCATCCTTTGTCTGAGACTCTCTCACTGACAGACACTCTCTCACACTGACACAGCCATCCTCAAACTGTGACTCTCACACTGACAGACACTAGCTCACACTGTAACATAGTCATCCTCACACTGTGACTCTCACACTGACAGACACTCCTCAAACAGACACACAGTCATCCTCACACTGAGACTCTCTCACTGAGTGACACTCCCTCACACTGACATACAACCATCCTCAAACTGTGACTCTCACATTGACAGACACTCCCTCACACTGACACACAGTCATCCTCACACTGACACTCTCACACTGACAGACAGTACCTCACACTGACACACAACCATCCTCACACTGAGACTCTCACATTGACAGACACAACCTCACACTGACTCACAGTCACCCTTTTCCTGTGACTCTCACACTGACAGACTCTCCCTCACACTGACACGCAGAAATCCTTACACTGAGACTCTCACACTGACAGGCTCTCCAAATGCCCCCGTGTGTGTTGTCCAGGGATCCCCGTTCACTGAGAGTTGTTCTGTTTCTAACTTCCCCCAGGAGCTGGGCCGGAGACAACAGATGCTCAACTCCATTCCACAGCAGCACAAGAACCAACCACTCGTGCTGCAGGTAAGTGCTCAAACTCAATCAGCCTCTCCCGACTGACTAGCTAGAAAGTGAATCAGACAACGTATACATTGAATGCAGGCTCAGTGACACAGAGTGATACACATACACACACACACACATACACACACACACACACACACACACACACACACAGTCATACATCACAGAAGCAGGCCCTTCAGCCCATCCCGTCCATTACAGCTGAGGTTCCTAAACTGACCCGGTCCCATTTGCTTGTGTTTGGTCCCTATCCCACTGACCCTTTCCTGTCCATGTACCTTTCCAATTATCTATCATATGTTATAATTGTACCTGGCTCTCCCACTTCCTCTGGTCGCCTGTTCCACAATAACACCACCCTCTGGGTAGAAAGGGGTTGCCCTCAAGTCCCATGTCAATCATTCCTATCTCTGCTAAAACCAAAGCCCTGCCGTGTTGAACTCCCTTACCCTGGAGAAACCAACATAACTATTCATGCTATATCGATATCGACAGATGCTCCCTCACATTGACACAGTCATCCTCACGCTGTAGCTCTCACACTGACAGACAATACCGCACACTGACACAGTCATCCTCACACGGTAACTCTCACACTGACAGACACTACCTCACACTGACACACAGTCATCCTCACACTGAGACACTCACACTGACAGACCCTACCTCACACTGACACACAGTCATCCTCACACTGTGATTCTCACACTGACAGATGCTATCTCACACTGACACACAGTCAACCTCAGACGGAGACTCTCACACTGACAGATACTCCCTCACACTGACACACCGTCATCCACACACTGTGACTCTTACACTGATAGGCACTACCTCACACTGACACACAGTCATCCTCACACTGAGACTCTCACACTGACAGACACTACCTCACACTGACACATCGTCATCCTCACACTGAGACTCTCACACTGACAGACACTCCCTCACACTGACACACAGTCATCCTCACACTGTGACTCTCACACTGACAGACACTACCTCACACTGACACACAGTCATCCTCACACTGTTATTCTGACACTGACAGATGTTATCTCACACTGACACACAGTCATCCTCACACTGAGACTCTCACACTGACAGACACTCCCTCACACTGACACACAGTCATCCTCACACTGAGACTCTCACACGGACAGACACTCCCTCACACTCAAACACAGTCATCCTGACACTGTGACACTCCCACTGATAGGCACTACCTCACACTGACACACAGTCATCCTCAAACTGAGACTAAGACAATGACAGACACTCCCTCACACAGACACACACTCATCCTCACACTTAGACTGCCACACTGACAGACACTACCTCACACTGAGACACAGTCAACCTCAGACTGAGACTCTCACACTGACAGATACTCCCTCACACTGACACACAGTCAACCTCACACTGAGACTCAGACACTGACAGACACTCCCTCACACTGAGACTCTCACACTGACAGACCCTCCTTCACACAGACACACAGTCATCCTCACACTGAGACTCTCACACTGACAGACACTCCTTCACACTGACACACAATCATCCTCACACTGTGACTGTCACACTGATAGGCACTACCTCACACTGACACACAGTCATCCTCACACTGAGACTCTCACACTGACAGACACTCCATCACACTGACACACAGTCATCCTCACACTAAGAGTCTGACACTGAGAGACACTCCCTCACACAGACACACACTCATCCTCACACTGTGTCTCTTACACTAACAAACACTACCTCACACTGACACACAGTCATCCTCACACTGTGACTCTCACACTGACACACACTCCCTCTCACTGACACACAGTCAACCTCACACTGAGACTCTCACACTGACAGACCCTCCTTCACACTGACACACAGTCATCATCACACTGAGACTCTCACACTGACAGACACTCTCTCACGCTGACACACAGTCATCCTCGCATTGTGACTCTCACACTGATAGGCACTACCTCACACTGACACAAAGTCATCCTCACACTGAGACTCAGACACTGACAGACACTTGCTCACACTGACACACAGTCATTCTCACACTGAGATTCTCACACTGACAGACACTCCCTCACACACACACACTCATCCTCACACTTAGACTGTCACACTGATGGACACTCCCTCACACTGACACACAGTCATCTTCAGACTGAGACTCTGACACTGACAGACACTCCTTCAGACTGACACAGTCATTGTCATTCTGAGACTCTCACACTGACAGACCCTCCTTCACACAGACACACACTCATCCTCACACTGAGACTCTCACGTTAACAGACAATCCCTCACACTGACACACAGTCATCCTCACTCTGAGACTCTCATACTGACAGACACAACTTCACACTGACACACAGTCATCCTCACACTGAGACTCTCATACTGACAGACACTACCTCACACTGACACACAGTCATCCTCACACTGAGACTCTCACACTGACAGACCCTCCCTCACACTCATACACAGTCATCCTCACACTGTGACTCTCACACTGATATGCACTACCTCACACTGACACACAGTCATCCTCACACTGAGACTCTCACACTGACAGACAGTCCCTCTCACATGACACACAATCATCCTCACACTTAGTCTATCACATTGACAGACACTCCCTCACACTGACACACAGTCATCCTCACACTGAGACTCTCACACAGACAGACCCTCCCTCACACTGACACACAGTCATCCTCACACTGAGACTCTCACACTGACAGACCCTCCCTCACACTCATACACAGTCATCCTCACACTGTGACTCTCACACTGATAGGCACTACCTCACACTGACACATAGTCATCCTCACACTGAGACTCTCACACTGACAGACACTCACTCACACTGACACACACTCATCATCACACTGAGACTCTCACACTGACAGACACTCACTCACACTGACACATAATCATCCTCACATTGTAACTCTCATAATGACAGACACTCCCTCACACTGACAAACTGTCAACCTCACACTGAGACTCTCATACTGACACAGACACTCCCTCACACAGACACACAGTCATCTTCACACTGAGACTCTCACACTGACAGACACTCCCTCACACTGACACACAGTCACCCTCACACTGAGACTCTCACACTGACAGACACTCCCTCACACTGACACACAGTCATCTTCAGACTGAGACTCTCACACTGACAGACACTCCCTCACACTGACACACCGTCAACCGCACACTGAGACTCTCACACTGACAGACACTACCTCACACTCACACCGTGATCATCACACTGAGACCCTCACACTGACAGACACTACCTCACACTGACACACAGTCATCCTCACACTTTGACTCTCACACTGATAGGCACTACCTCACACTGACACACATTTGTCATCACACTGAGACTCTCACACTGACAGACACTACATCACACGGACACACTCTCATCCGCACATTGTAACTCTCACACTGACAGACAGTCCCTCACACAGACACATAGTCATACTCACGCTGTGACTCTCACGTTAACAGACAATCCCTCACACTGACACACAGTCAACCTCACACTGAGGCTCTCACACTGACAGTCACTCCTTCACACTGACACACAGTCATCCTCAAACTGAGACTCTCACACTGACAGACACTCCCTCACACTGACACACAGTCAAACTCACACTGAGAGTCTGACACTGAGAGACACTCACTCACACTGACACACAGTCATCATCACACTGAGACTCTCACACTGACAGACACTCCCTCACACTGACACACCGTCAACCGCACACTGAGACTCTCACGCTGGCAGACACTACCTCACACTCACACCGTGATCATCACACTGAGACCCTCACACTGACAGACACTACATCGCACGGACACACTCTCATCCTCACATTGTAACTCTCTCAATGACAGACACTCCCTCACACAGACACATAGTCATACTCACGCTGTGACTCTCACGTTAACAGACAAACCCTCACACTGAAAAACTGTCAACCTCACACTGAGACTGTCATACTGACACAGACACTCCCTCACACAGACACACAGTCATCTTCACACTGAGACTCTCACACTGACAGACACTACCTCACACTGACACACAGTCATTTTCACACTGAGGCTCTCACACTGACAGACACTCCCTCACACTGACACACAGTCAAACTCACACTGAAAGTCTGACACTGACAGACACTCACTCACACTGACACACACTCATCCTCACACTGTGTCTCTTACACTAACAAACACTACCTCACACTGACAAACAGTCATCCTCACACTGTGACTCTCACACTGACACACACTCCCTCTCACTGACACACAGTCAGCCTCACACTGAGACTCTCACACTGACAGACCCTCCTTCACACAGACACACTGTCAACCTCACACTGAGACTCTCACATTGACAGACACTCCCTCACACTGACACACAGTCATCCTCACACTTTGAATCTCACACTGATAGGCACAACCTCACACTGACACACAGTTGTCATCACACTGAGACTCTCACACTGACAGACACTCACTCACACTGACACACAGTCATCATCACACTGAGACCCTCACACTGACAGACACTACCTCACACTGACACACTCTCATCCTCACACTGTAACTCTCACACTGACAGACACTCCCTCACAATGACACACAGTCATCCTCACACTGAGACTCTCACACAGACAGACATTCCCTCACACTGACACATAGTCATACTCACGCTGTGACTCTCACGTTAACAGACAATCCCTCAAATGGACACAGTCATCCTCACACTGTGACTCTCACACTGACAGACACTACATCGCACTGACAAACTGTCAACCTCACACTGAGACTCTCATACTGACACAGACACTCCCTCACACAGACACACAGTCATCTTCACACTGAGACTCTCACACTGACAGACACTACCTCACACTGACACACAGTCAACCTCACACTGAGACTCTCACACTGACAGACACTACCTCACACTAACACGGTCAACCTCACACTGAGACTCTCACACTGACAGACACTACCTCACACTGACACACAGTCATCATCACACTGTGACTCTCACACTGACAGACACTACCTCACACTCACACCGTGATCCTCACACTGAGACCCTCACACTGACAGACCCTCCTTCACACAGACACACTGTCAACCTCACACTGAGACTCTCACATTGACAGACACTCCCTCACACTGACACACAGTCATCCTCACACTGAGACTCTCACACTGATAGGTACTACCTCACACTGACACAAAGTCATCCTCATACTGAGACTCTCACACTGACAGACACTCACTCACACTGACACACAGTCATCCTCATACTGCCTCTTACACTAACAGACACTACCTCACACTGACACACAGACATTTTCATTCTGAGACTCTCACACTGACAGACCCTCCTTCACACAGACACACACTCATCCTCACACTGAGACTCTCACATTGTGAGACACTCCCTCACACTGACACACAGTCATCCTCACACTTTGACTCTCACACTGATAGGCACTACCTCACACTGACACACAGTTGTCATCACACTGAGACTCTCACACTGACAGACACTACATCCCACGGACACACTCTCATCCTCACACTGTAACTCTCACACTGACAGACAGTCCCTCACACAGACACATAGTCATACTCACGCTGTGACTCTCACGTTAACAGACAATCCCTCACACTGACACACAGTCATCCTCACACTTTGACTCTCACACTGATAGGCACTACCTCACACTGACACACATTTGTCATCACACTGAGACTCTCACACTGACAGACACTACATCGCACGGACACACTCTCATCCTCACATTGTAACTCTCTCAATGACAGACACTCCCTCACACAGACACATAGTCATACTCACGCTGTGACTCTCACGTTAACAGACAAACCCTCACACTGAAAAACTGTCAACCTCACACTGAGACTGTCATACTGACACAGACACTCCCTCACACAGACACACAGTCATCTTCACACTGAGACTCTCATACTGACAGACACTCACTCACACTGACACACAGTCATCATCACACTGAGACTCTCACACTGACAGACACTACCTCACACTGACACACAGTCATCATCACACTGAGACTCTCACACTGACAGACACTCACTCACACTGACACATACTCATCCTCACATTGTAACTCTCGTAATGACAGACACTCCCTCACACTGACAAACTGTCAACCTCACACTGAGACACTCATACTGACACAGACACTCCCTCACACAGACACATAGTCATCCTCACACTGAGACTCTCACACTGACAGACATTGCCTCACATAGACACACAGTCATCCTCAAACTGTGACTCTCACACTGACAGACACTCCTTCACACCGACACAGTCATCCTCACACTGTGACTCTTACATTGACAGACACTTGCTCACACTGACACACAGTCATTCTCACACTGAGATTCTCACACTGACAGGTACTCCCTCACACAGACACACACTCATCCTCACACTTAGACTGTCACACTGACGGACACTCCCTCACACTGACACACCGTCAACCGCACACTGAGACTCTCACACTGGCAGACACTACCTCACACTCACACCGTGATCATCACACTGAGACCCTCACACTGACAGACCCTCCCTCACACAGACACACTGTCAACCTCACACTGAGACTCTCACATTGACAGACATACACTCACACTGACACACAGTCATCCTCACACTGAGACTCTCATACTGACAGACACTACTTCACACAGACACACAGTCAACATCACACTGAGGCTCTCACACTGACAGTCACTCCTTCACACTGACACACAGTCATCCTCACACTGAGACTCTCATACTGACAGACACTACCTCACACTGACACACAGTCAACATCACACTGAGACTCTCACACTGACAGACACTCCCTCACACTGACACACAGTCAAACTCACACTGTGACTCTCACACTGACAGATACTCCCACTGACACAAAGTCATCCTCACACTGTGACTCTCACACTGACAGATACTCCCACTGACACACATTCATCCTTACACTCTGATTCTCACACTGACAGAAACTACATCACACAGACCCACAGTCATCCTCACACTAAGACTCTCACACTGACAGACCCTACCTCACACTGACACACAGTCATCCGCACACTGTGATTCTCACACTGACAGACACTCCCTGACACTGACACACTGTTAACCTCACACTGATACTCTCACACTGACAGACACTCCCTCACACAGACACACAGTCACCCTCACACTGAGACACTCACACTGACAGACACTACCTCACAATAACACAGTCATCATCACACTGAGACACTCACACTGACAGACACTACCTCACACTGACACACAGTCATCATCACACTGTGACTCTCACACTGACAGACACTACCTCACACTCACACCGTGATCCTCACACTGAGACCCTCACACTGACAGACCCTCCTTCACACAGACACACTGTCAACCTCACACTGAGACTCTCACATTGACAGACACTCCCTCACACTGACACACAGTCATCCTCACACTGAGACTCTCACACGGACAGACATTCCCTCACACTGACACATAGTCATACTCACGCTGTGACTCTCACGTTAACAGACAATCCCTCAAATGGACACAGTCATCCTCACACTGTGACTCTCACACTGACAGACACTACATCGCACTGACAAACTGTCAACCTCACACTGAGACTCTCATACTGACACAGACACTCCCTCACACAGACACACAGTCATCTTCACACTGAGACTCTCACACTGACAGACACTACCTCACACTGACACACAGTCAACCTCACACTGAGACTCTCACACTGACAGACACTACCTCACACTAACACGGTCAACCTCACACTGAGACTCTCACACTGACAGACACTACCTCACACTGACACACAGTCATCATCACACTGTGACTCTCACACTGACAGACACTACCTCACACTCACACCGTGATCCTCACACTGAGACCCTCACACTGACAGACCCTCCTTCACACAGACACACTGTCAACCTCACACTGAGACTCTCACATTGACAGACACTCCCTCACACTGACACACAGTCATCCTCACACTGAGACTCTCACACTGATAGGTACTACCTCACACTGACACAAAGTCATCCTCATACTGAGACTCTCACACTGACAGACACTCACTCACACTGACACACAGTCATCCTCATACTGCCTCTTACACTAACAGACACTACCTCACACTGACACACAGACATTTTCATTCTGAGACTCTCACACTGACAGACCCTCCTTCACACAGACACACACTCATCCTCACACTGAGACTCTCACATTGTGAGACACTCCCTCACACTGACACACAGTCATCCTCACACTTTGACTCTCACACTGATAGGCACTACCTCACACTGACACACAGTTGTCATCACACTGAGACTCTCACACTGACAGACACTACATCCCACGGACACACTCTCATCCTCACACTGTAACTCTCACACTGACAGACAGTCCCTCACACAGACACATAGTCATACTCACGCTGTGACTCTCACGTTAACAGACAATCCCTCACACTGACACACAGTCATCCTCACACTTTGACTCTCACACTGATAGGCACTACCTCACACTGACACACATTTGTCATCACACTGAGACTCTCACACTGACAGACACTACATCGCACGGACACACTCTCATCCTCACATTGTAACTCTCTCAATGACAGACACTCCCTCACACAGACACATAGTCATACTCACGCTGTGACTCTCACGTTAACAGACAAACCCTCACACTGAAAAACTGTCAACCTCACACTGAGACTGTCATACTGACACAGACACTCCCTCACACAGACACACAGTCATCTTCACACTGAGACTCTCATACTGACAGACACTCACTCACACTGACACACAGTCATCATCACACTGAGACTCTCACACTGACAGACACTACTCACACTGACACACAGTCATCATCACACTGAGACTCTCACACTGACAGACACTCACTCACACTGACACATACTCATCCTCACATTGTAACTCTCGTAATGACAGACACTCCCTCACACTGACAAACTGTCAACCTCACACTGAGACACTCATACTGACACAGACACTCCCTCACACAGACACATAGTCATCCTCACACTGAGACTCTCACACTGACAGACATTGCCTCACATAGACACACAGTCATCCTCAAACTGTGACTCTCACACTGACAGACACTCCTTCACACCGACACAGTCATCCTCACACTGTGACTCTTACATTGACAGACACTTGCTCACACTGACACACAGTCATTCTCACACTGAGATTCTCACACTGACAGGTACTCCCTCACACAGACACACACTCATCCTCACACTTAGACTGTCACACTGACGGACACTCCCTCACACTGACACACCGTCAACCGCACACTGAGACTCTCACACTGGCAGACACTACCTCACACTCACACCGTGATCATCACACTGAGACCCTCACACTGACAGACCCTCCCTCACACAGACACACTGTCAACCTCACACTGAGACTCTCACATTGACAGACATACACTCACACTGACACACAGTCATCCTCACACTGAGACTCTCATACTGACAGACACTACTTCACACAGACACACAGTCAACATCACACTGAGGCTCTCACACTGACAGTCACTCCTTCACACTGACACACAGTCATCCTCACACTGAGACTCTCATACTGACAGACACTACCTCACACTGACACACAGTCAACATCACACTGAGACTCTCACACTGACAGACACTCCCTCACACTGACACACAGTCAAACTCACACTGTGACTCTCACACTGACAGATACTCCCACTGACACAAAGTCATCCTCACACTGTGACTCTCACACTGACAGATACTCCCACTGACACACATTCATCCTTACACTCTGATTCTCACACTGACAGAAACTACATCACACAGACCCACAGTCATCCTCACACTAAGACTCTCACACTGACAGACCCTACCTCACACTGACACACAGTCATCCGCACACTGTGATTCTCACACTGACAGACACTCCCTGACACTGACACACTGTTAACCTCACACTGATACTCTCACACTGACAGACACTCCCTCACACAGACACACAGTCACCCTCACACTGAGACACTCACACTGACAGACACTACCTCACAATAACACAGTCATCATCACACTGAGACACTCACACTGACAGACACTACCTCACACTGACAAACAGTCATCATCACAATGAGACTCTCACACTCACAGACACTACCTCACACTGACACACAGACATCCTCACCCTGAGACTCTCACACTGACAGACCCTATATCACACTGACACACAGTCATCCTCACACTGTGATTCTCACACTGTCAGATGCTCCCTCACACTGACACACAGTCAAACCTCATACTGGGACTCTCACACAGGCACTCCCTCATACAGACACACAGTCATCCTCACAGTGAGACTCTCACACTGACAGACAGTCCCTCAAAATGACACACAATCATCCTCACACTTAGTCTATCACATTGACAGACACTCCCTCACACTGACACACTGTCAACCTCACACTGAGACTCTCACACTGACAGACACTACATCACACTGACACAAAGTCATCCTCACACTGTGACTCTCACACTGACAGACACTCCCACTGACACACAGTAATCCACACACACACACTGTGATTCTCACACTGACAGAAACTACATCACACAGACACACAGTCATCCTCACACTGAGATTCTCACACTGAGAGACAGTCCCTCTCACATGACACACAATCATCCACACACTTAGTCTATCACATTGACAGACACTCCCTCACACTGACACACAGTCATCCTCACACTGAGACTCTCACACTGACAGGCACTCCCTCACACTCATACACAGTCATCCTCACACTGTGACTCTCACACTGATAGGCACTACCTCACACTGACACATAGTCATCCTCACACTGAGACTCTCACACTGACAGACACTCATCCTCACACTGCCTCTTACACTAACGGACACTACCTCACACTGACACACAGTCATCGTCATTCTGAGACTCTCACACTGACAGACCCTCCTACACACAGACACACAGTCATCCTCACACTGAGACTCTCACATTGTGAGACACTCCCTCACACTGACACACAGTCATCCTCACACTTTGACTCTCACACTGATAGGCACCATCTCACACTGACACACATTTGTCATCACACTGAGACTCTCACACTGACAGACACTACATCACACGGACACACTCTCATCCTCACACTGTAATTCTCACACTGACAGACACTCCCTCACACAGACACATAGTCATACTCACGCTGTGACTCTCACGTTAACAGACAGTGTGAGGTAGTGTGTCTCATACTGACACACACTACCTCACACTGACACACAGTCAACCTCACACTGAGGCTCTCACACTGACAGACACTCCTTCACACTGACACACAGTCATCCTCACACTGAGACTCTCACACTGACAGACACTACACCACACTGACACACAGTCAAACTCAGACTGAGACTCTCACACTGACAGACACTACATCACACTGACCCACAGTCATCCTCACACTAAGACTCTCACACTGACAGACCCTACCTCACACTGACACACAGTCATCCGCACACTCTGATTCTCACACTGACAGATGCTCCCTCACACTGACACACTGCCAACCTCACACTGATACTCTCACACTGACAGACACTCCCTCCCACAGACACACAGTCACCATCACACTGAGACACTCACACTGACAGACACTACCTCACACTAACACAGTCATCATCACACTGAGGCTCTCACACTGACAGACACTCCCTCACACAGACACACAGTCATCCTCACACTGAGACTCTCAAACTGACATACACTCCCTCACACTGACACACAGTCATCCTCACACTAAGACTCTCACACTGACAGACCCTACCTCACACTGACACACAGTCATCCGCACACTGTGATTCTCACACTGACAGACACTCCCTGACACTGACACACTGTTAACCTCACACTGATACTCTCACACTGACAGACACTCCCTCACACAGACACACAGTCACCCTCACACTGAGACACTCACACTGACAGACACTACCTCACAATAACACAGTCATCATCACACTGAGACTCTCACACTGACAGACACTACCTAACACTGACACAGTCATCATCACACTGAGGCTCTCACACTGACAGACACTACCTCACACTGACAAACAGTCATCATCACAATGAGACTCTCACACTCACAGACACTACCTCACACTGACACACAGACATCCTCACCCTGAGACTCTCACACTGACAGACCCTACATCACACTGACACACAGTCATCCTCACACTGTGATTCTCACACTGTCAGATGCTCCCTCACACTGACACACAGTCAAACCTCATACTGGGACTCTCACACAGGCACTCCCTCATACAGACACACAGTCATCCTCACAGTGAGACTCTCACACTGACAGACAGTCCCTCAAAATGACACACAATCATCCTCACACTTGGTCTATCACATTGACAGACACTCCCTCACACTGACACACTGTCAACCTCACACTGAGACTCTCACACTGACAGACACTACCTCACAATAACACAGTCATCATCACTCTGAGACTCGCACACTGACAGACACTACCTCACACTGACACACAGTCATCCTCACCCTGAGGCTATCACACTGACAGACATTCCCTCACACTGACACACCGTCAACCGCACACTGAGACCCTCACACTGACAGACACTACCTCACACTGACACACAGTCATCCTCACACTGAGACTCTCACACTGACAGACACTCCCTCACACTCATACACAGTCATCCTCACACTGTGACTTTCACACTGATGGGCACGACCTCACACTGACACATAGTCATCCTCACACTGATACTCTCACACTGACAGACACTCCCTCACACTGACACACAGTCATCCTCACACTGAGACTCTCACACTGACAGACACTCCCTCACACTGACACAGTCATCATCACACTGAGACTCTCACACTGACAGACACTCCCTCACACTAACACAGTCATCATCACACTGAGACTCTCCCACTGACAGACACTACCTCACACTGACACACAGTCATCATCACACTGAGACTCTCCCACTGACAGACACTCCCTCACAGTGACACACAGTCATCCTCACACTGTGACTGTCACACTGACAGACACTACATCACACTGACACAAAGTCATCCTCACACTGTGACTCTCACACTGACAGACACTCCCACTGACACACAGTAATCCACACACACACACTGTGATTCTCACACTGACAGAAACTACATCACACAGACACACAGTCATCCTCACACTGAGATTCTCACACTGAGAGACAGTCCCTCTCACATGACACACAATCATCCACACACTTAGTCTATCACATTGACAGACACTCCCTCACACTGACACACAGTCATCCTCACACTGAGACTCTCACACTGACAGGCACTCCCTCACACTCATACACAGTCATCCTCACACTGTGACTCTCACACTGATAGGCACTACCTCACACTGACACATAGTCATCCTCACACTGAGACTCTCACACTGACAGACACTCATCCTCACACTGCCTCTTACACTAACGGACACTACCTCACACTGACACACAGTCATCGTCATTCTGAGACTCTCACACTGACAGACCCTCCTACACACAGACACACAGTCATCCTCACACTGAGACTCTCACATTGTGAGACACTCCCTCACACTGACACACAGTCATCCTCACACTTTGACTCTCACACTGATAGGCACCATCTCACACTGACACACATTTGTCATCACACTGAGACTCTCACACTGACAGACACTACATCACACGGACACACTCTCATCCTCACACTGTAATTCTCACACTGACAGACACTCCCTCACACAGACACATAGTCATACTCACGCTGTGACTCTCACGTTAACAGACAGTGTGAGGTAGTGTGTCTCATACTGACACACACTACCTCACACTGACACACAGTCAACCTCACACTGAGGCTCTCACACTGACAGACACTCCTTCACACTGACACACAGTCATCCTCACACTGAGACTCTCACACTGACAGACACTACACCACACTGACACACAGTCAAACTCAGACTGAGACTCTCACACTGACAGACACTACATCACACTGACCCACAGTCATCCTCACACTAAGACTCTCACACTGACAGACCCTACCTCACACTGACACACAGTCATCCGCACACTCTGATTCTCACACTGACAGATGCTCCCTCACACTGACACACTGTCAACCTCACACTGATACTCTCACACTGACAGACACTCCCTCCCACAGACACACAGTCACCATCACACTGAGACACTCACACTGACAGACACTACCTCACACTAACACAGTCATCATCACACTGAGGCTCTCACACTGACAGACACTCCCTCACACAGACACACAGTCATCCTCACACTGAGACTCTCAAACTGACATACACTCCCTCACACAGACACACAGTCATCCTCACACTGAGACTCTCAAACTGACATACACTCCCTCACACTGACACACAGTCATCCTCACACTGAGACTCTCACACTGACAGACACTCCTTCACACTGACACACAGTCATCCTCACACTGAGACTCTCACACTGACAGTCAGTCCCTCTCACATGACACACAATCATCCTCAAACTTAGTCTATCACATTGACAGACACTCCCTCACACTGACACACTGTCAACCTCACACTGAGACTCTCACACTGACAGACACTACCTCACACTAACACAGTCATCATCACACTGAGACTCTCACACTGACAGACACTACCTCACACTGACACACAGTCATCCTCACACTGAGACTCTCACACAGACAGACACTCCCTCACAGTGACACACAGTCATCCTCACACTGTGACTCTCACACTGACAGACACTACATCGCACTGACAAACTGTCAACCTCACACTGAGACTCTCATACTGACACAGACACTCCCTCACACAGACACACAGTCATCTTCACACTGAGACTCTCACACTGACAGACACTCCCTCACACTGACACACAGTCAACCTCACACTGAGACTCTCACACTGACAGACACTACCTCACACTAACACAGTCAACCTCACACTGAGACTCTCACACTGACAGACACTGCCTCACACTGACACACAGTCATCATCACACTGAGACTCTCACACTGACAGACACTACCTCACACTCACACCGTGATCATCACACTGAGACCCTCACACTGACAGACCCTCCTTCACACAGACACACTGTCAACCTCACACTGAGACTCTCACATTGACAGACATACACTCACACTGACACACAGTCATCCTCACACTGAGACTCTCATACTGACAGACACTACCTCACACTGACACATAGTCATCCTCACACTGAGACTCTCACACTGACAGACACTCATCCTCACACTGCCTCTTACACTAACAGACACTACCTCACACTGACACACAGTCATCGTCATTCTGAGACTCTCACACTGACAGACCCTCCTACACACAGACACACAGTCATCCTCACACTGAGACTCTCACATTGTGAGACACTCCCTCACACTGACACACAGTCATCCTCACACTGAGACTCTCACACTGACAGACACTACATCACACGGACGCACTCTCATCCTCACACTGTAATTCTCACACTGACAGACACTCCCTCACACAGACACATAGTCATACTCACGCTGTGACTCTCACGTTAACAGACAGTGTGAGGTAGTGTGTCTCATACTGACACACACTACCTCACACTGACACACAGTCAACCTCACACTGAGGCTCTCACACTGACAGACACTCCCACTGACACACATTCATCCTTACTCTGTGATTCTCACACTGACAGAAACTACATCACACAGACCCACAGTCATCCTCACACTAAGACTCTCACACTGACAGACCCTACCTCACACTGACACACAGTCATCCGCACACTCTGATTCTCACACTGACAGATGCTCCCTCACACTGACACACTGTCAACCTCACACTGATACTCTCACACTGACAGACACTCCCTCCCACAGACACACAGTCACCCTCACACTGAGACTCTCACACTGACAGACACTACCTCACACTAACACAGTCATCATCACACTGACAGACACTCCCTCACACAGACACACAGTCATCCTCACACTGAGACTCTCAAACTGACATACACTCCCTCACACAGACACACAGTCATCCTCACACTGAGACTCTCAAACTGACATATACTCCCTCACACTGACACACAGTCATCCTCACACTGAGACTCTCACACTGACAGTCAGTCCCTCTCACATGACACACAATCATCCTCAAACTTAGTCTATCACATTGACAGACACTCCCTCACACTGACACACTGTCAACCTCACACTGAGACTCTCACACTGACAGACACTACCTCACACTAACACAGTCATCATCACACTGAGACTCTCACACTGACAGACACTACCTCACACTGACACACAGTCATCATCACACTGAGACTCTCACACTGACAGACACTACCTCACACTGACACACAGACATCCTCACCCTGAGACTCTCACACTGACAGACACTCCCTCACACTGACACACCGTCAACCGCACACTGAGACTCTCACACAGACAGACACTCACTCACACTGACACACAGTCATCCTCACACTGACACTCTCACACTGACAGACAATCCCTCACACTCATACACAGTCATCATCACACTCTGACTCTCACACTGACAGACACTACCTCACACTAACACAGTCATCGTCACACTGAGACTCTCACACTGACAGACAATCCCACACACAGACACACAGTCATCCTCACACTGAGACGCTCACACTGACAGACCCAACCTCACACTGACACACAGTCATCCTCACACTTAGTCTATCACATTGACAGACACTCCCTCACACTGACACACAGTCATCCTCACACTGAGACTCTCACACTGACAGACACTACCTCACACTGACACACAGTCATCATCACACTGAGACTCTCACACTGACAGACACTACCTCACACTGACACACAGACATCCTCACCCTGAGACTCTCACACTGACAGACACTCCCTCACACTGACACACCGTCAACCGCACACTGAGACTCTCACACTGACAGACACTACCTCACACTCACACCGTAATCCTCACACTGAGACCCTCACACTGACAGACACTACCTCACACTGACACACAGTCATCCTCACACTGAGACTCTCACACAGACAGACACTCCCTCACACTGACACACAGTCATCCTCACACTGAGACTCTCACACTGACAGACCCTCCCTCACACTCATACACAGTCATCCTCACACTGTGACTCTCACACTGACAGACACTACATCACACTGACACAAAGTCATCCTCACACTGTGACTCTCACACTGACAGACACTCCCACTGACACACAGTCATCCACGCACACTGTGATTCTCACACTGACAGAAACTACATCACACAGACACACAGTCATCCTCACACTGAGACTCTCACACAGACAGACACTCCCTCACACTGACACACAGTCATCCTCACACTGAGACTCTCACACTGACAGACAATCCCTCACACTCATGCACAGTCATCATCACACTGAGACTCTCACACTGACAGACATTACCTCACACTAACACAGTCATCATCACACTGAGACTCTCACACTGACACACAGTCATCCTCACCCTGAGACTCTCACACTGACAGAAACTCCCTCACACAGACACACAGTCATCCTCACACTGAGACTCTCACACTGACAGACCCTACCTCACACAGACACACAGTCATCCTCACACTGTGATTCTCAAACTGACAGACACTACCTCACACTCACACCGTGATCTTCACACTGAGACCCTCACACTGACAGACACTACCTCACACTGACACACTGTCATCCTCACACTGAGACTCTCACACTGACAGACACTCCCTCACACTGACACACAGTCATCCTCACACTGAGACTCTCACACTGACAGACACTACCTCACACTGACACATAGTCATCCTCACACTGAGACTCTCACACAGACAGACACTCCCTCACACAAACACACAGTCATCCTCACACTGTGACTCTCACAGTGACAGACACTACCTCACACAAACACACAGTCATCCTCACACTGTGATTCTCACACTGACAGATGCTCCCTCACACTGACACACTGTCAACCTCACACTGATACTCTCACACTGACACACACTCCCTCACACAGACACACAGTCATCCTCACACTGAGACTCTCAAACTGACAGACACTCCCTCACACAAACACACAGTCCTCACACTGAGACTCTCAAACTGACATACACTCCCTCACACTGACACACAGTCATCCTCACACTTAGTCTATCACATTGACAGACACTCCTCACACTGACACACTGTCAACCTCACACTGAGACTCTCACACTGACAGACACTACCTCACACTAACACTGTCATCATCACACTGAGACTCTCACACTGACAGACACTCCCTCACACTGACACACCGTCAACCGCACACTGAGACTCTCACACTGACAGACACCACCTCACACTGACACACAGTCATCATCACACTGAGACTCTCACACTGACAGACACTACCTCACACTGACACACAGACATCCTCACCCTGAGACTATCACACTGACAGACACTCCCTCACACTGACACACCGTCAACCGCACACTGAGACCCCCACACTGACAGACACTCCCTCACACTCATACACAGTCATCATCACACTGTGACGCTCACACTGACAGACACTACATCACACTGACACAAAGTCATCCTCACACTGTGACTCTCACACTGACAGACACTCCCACTGACACACAGTCATCCACGCACACTGTGATTCTCACACTGACAGAAACTACATCACACAGACACACAGTCATCCTCACACTGAGACTCTCACACTGACAGACCCTACCTCACACTGACACACAGTCATCCTCACACTGTGATTCTCACACTGACACACTGTCAACCTCACACTGATACTCTCACACTGACACACACTCCCTCACACAGACACACAGTCATCCTCACACTGAGACTCTCACACTGACTGACAGTCCCTCACACTGACACACAGTCATCCTCACACTGAGACTCTCACACTGACAGACACTACCTCACACTGACACACAGTCATCATCACACTGAGACTCTCACACTGACAGACACTACCTCACACTGACACACAGACATCCTCACCCTGAGACTCTCACACTGACAGACACTCCCTCACACTGACACACCGTCAACCGCACACTGAGACTCTCACACTGACAGACAGTCCCTCACACTGACACACAGTCATCCTCACACTGAGACTCTCACACTGACAGACACTACCTCACACTGACACACAGTCATCATCACACTGAGACTCTCACACTGACAGACACTACCTCACACTGACACACAGACATCCTCACCCTGAGACTCTCACACTGACAGACACTCCCTCACACTGACACACCGTCAACCGCACACTGAGACTCTCACACTGACAGACACTACCTCACACTCACACCGTGATCATCACACTGAGACCCTCACACTGACAGACACGACCTCACACTGACACACAGTCATCCTCACACAGAGACTCTCACACAGACAGACACTCCCTCACACTGACACACAGTCATCCTCACACTGAGACTCTCACACTGACAGACACTCCCTCACACTCATACACAGTCATCCTCACACTGTGACTCTCACACTGACAGACCCTACCTCACACTGACACACAGTCATCCTCACACTGTGATTCTCACACTGACAGATACTACCTCACACTCACACCGTGATCCTCACACTGATACTCTCACACTGATAGGCACTACCTCACACTGACACATAGTCATCCTCACACTGAGACTCTCACACTGACAGACACTCCCACACACAGACACACAGTCATCCTCACACTGTGACTCTCACACTGACAGACACTCCCACTGACACACAGTCATCCACGCACACTGTGATTCTCACACTGACAGAAACTACATCACACAGACACACAGTCATCCTCACACTGAGACTCTCACACTGACAGACACTCCCTCACACAGACACACAGTCATCCTCACACTGAGACTCTCACACTGACAGACCCTACCTCACACTGACACACAGTCATCCTCACAATGTGATTCTCACACTGACAGACACTACCTCACACTCACACTGTGATCTTCACACTGAGACCCTCACACTGACAGACACTACCTCACACTGACACACAGTCATCCTCACACTGAGACTCTCACACTGACAGACACTCCCTCACACTGACACACAGTCATCCTCACACTGTGATTCTCACACTGTCAGATGCTCCCTCACACAGACACAGAGTCACCCTCACACTGAGACTCTCACACTGACAGACACTACCTCACACTAACACAGTCATCATCACACTGAGACTCTCACACTGACAGACACTCCTTCACACTGACACACAGTCATCCTCAAACTGAGACTCTCACACTGACAGACACTACATCACACTGACACAAAGTCAAACTCAGACTGAGACTCTCACACTGACACACACTACATCACACTGACACAAAGTCATCCTCACACTGTGACTCTCACACTGACAGATACTCCCACTGACACACATTCATCCTTACACTGTGATTCTCACACTGACAGAAACTACATCACACAGACCCACAGTCATCCTCACACTAAGACTCTCACACTGACAGACCCTACCTCACACTGACACACAGTCATCCGCACACTGTGATTCTCACACTGACAGATGCTCCCTCACACTGACACACTGTCAACCTCACACTGATACTCTCACACTGACAGACACTCCCTCACACTGACACACAGTCATCCACACACTGAGACTCTCACACAGACAGACACTCCCTCACACTGACACACAGTCATCCTCACACTGAGACTCTCACACTGACAGACACTCCTTCACACTGACACACAGTCATCCTCACACTGAGACTCTCACACTGACAGACCGTCCCTCTCACTTGACACACAATCATCCTCACACTTAGTCTATCACATTGACAGACACTCCCTCACACTGACACACTGTCAAGATCACACTGAGACTCTCACACTGACAGACACTACCTCACACTAACACAGTCATCATCACACTGAGACTCTCACACTGACAGACACTACCTCACACTGACACACAGACATCCTCACCCTGAGACTCTCACACTGACAGACACTCCCTCACACTCACACAGTCATCCTCACACTGTGACTCTCACACTGACAGACACTACATCACACTGACACAAAGTCATCCTCACACTGTGACTCTCACACTGACAGACACTCCCTCACACTCATACACAGTCATCCTCACACTGTGACTCTCACACTGACAGACACTACATCACACTGACACAAAGTCATCCTCACACTGAGACTCTCTCACTGACAGACACTCCCTCACACTAACACAGTCATCATCACACTGAGACTCTCACACTGACAGACCCTACCTCACACTGACACACAGTCATCCTCACACTGTGATTCTCACACTGTCAGATGCTCCCTCACACTGACACACAGTCAAACCTCATACTGAGACTCTCACACTGACAGACACTACCTAACACTGACACACAGTCATCCTCACACTGAGACTCTCACACTGATAGGCACTACCTCACACTGACACATAGTCATCCTCATATTGAGACTCTCACACAGACAGACACTCCCTCACACTGACACAGTCATCCTCACACTGTGACTCTCACACTGACAGAAACTACATCACACAGACACACAGTCATCCTCACACTGACGGCCCCTACCTCACACTGACACACAGTCATCCTCACACTGTGATTCTCACGCTGTCAGATGCTCCCTCACACTGACACACAGTCAACCTCACACTGAGACTCTCACACAGACAGACACTCCTCACACTGACACACAGTCATCCTCACACTGAGACTCTCACACAGACAGACACTCCCTCACACTGACACACAGTCATCCTCACACTGAGACTCTCACACTGACAGACAGTCCTTCACACTGACACACAGTCATCCTCACACTTAGTCTATCACATTGACAGACACTCCCTCACACTGACACACTGTCAACCTCACACTGAGACTCTCACACTGACAGACACTACCTCACACTGACACACAGTCATCATCACACTGAGACTCTCACACTGACAGACACTACCTCACACTGACACACAGTCATCATCACACTGAGACTCTCATACTGACAGACACTACCTCACACTGACACACAGACATCCTCACACTGAGACTCTCACACTGACAGACACTCCCTCACACTCATACACAGTCATCCTCACACTGTGACTCTCACACTGGCAGACACTACATCACACTGACACAAAGTCATCCTCACACTGTGACTCTCACACTGACAGACACTCCCTCACACTCATACACAGTCATCCTCACACTGTGACTCTCACACTGACAGACAGTACATCACACTGACACAAAGTCATCCTCACACTGAGACTCTCACACTGACAGACACTACCTCACACTAACACAGTCATCATCACACTGAGACTCTCACACTGACAGACACTCCTTCACACTGACACACAGTCATCCTCAAACTGAGACTCTCACACTGACAGACCCTACCTCACACTGACACACAGTCATCCTCACACTGAGACTCTCACACAGACAGACACTCCCTCACACTGACACACAGTCATCCTCACACTGTGACTCTCACACTGACAGACACTCCCTCACACTCATACACAGTCATCCTCACACTGTGACTCTCACACTGACAGACAGTACATCACACTGACACAAAGTCATCCTCAAACTGAGACTCTCACACTGACAGACCCTACCTCACACTGACACACAGTCATCCTCACACTGTGATTCTCACACTGTCAAATGCTCCCTCACACTGTCACACAGTCAAACCTCATACTGAGACTCTCACACTGACAGACCCTACCTCACACTGACACTCAGTCATCCTCACACTGTGATTCTCACACTGACAGACACTACCTCACACTCACACCGTGATCTTCACACTGAGACCCTCACACTGACAGACACTACCTCACACTGACACACAGTCATCCTCACACTGAGACTCTCACACTGATAGGCACTACCTCACACTGACACATAGTCATCCTCATACTGAGACTCTCACACAGACAGACACTCCCTCACACTGACACAGTCATCCTCACACTGTGACTCTCACACTGACAGAAACTACATCACACAGACACACAGTCATCCTCACACTGAGACTCTCACACTGACAGACCCTACCTCACACAGACACACAGTCATCCTCACACTGTGATTCTCACGCTGTCAGATGCTCCCTCACACTGACACACAGTCAACCTCACACTGATACTCTCACACTGACAGACACTCCCTCACACAGACACATAGTCACCCTCACACTGAGACTCTCACACTGACAGACACTACCTCACACTAACACAGTCATCATCACACTGAGACTCTCACACTGACAGACACTCCTTCACACTGACACACAGTCATCCTCAAACTGAGACTCTCACACTGACAGACACTACATCACACTGACACAGTCATCCTCACACTGTGACTCTCACACTGACAGAAACTACATCACACAGACACACAGTCATCCTCACACTGACGGCCCCTACCTCACACTGACACACAGTCATCCTCACACTGTGATTCTCACGCTGTCAGATGCTCCCTCACACTGACACACAGTCAACCTCACACTGATACTCTCACACTGACAGACACTCCCTCACACTGACACACAGTCATCCACACACTGAGACTCTCACACAGACAGACACTCCCTCACACTGACACACAGTCATCCTCACACTGAGACTCTCACACTGACAGACAGTCCTTCACACTGACACACAGTCATCCTCACACTTAGTCTATCACATTGACAGACACTCCCTCACACTGACACACTGTCAACCTCACACTGAGACTCTCACACTGACAGACACTACCTCACACTAACACAGTCATCATCACACTGAGACTCTCACACTGACAGACACTACCTCACACTGACACACAGTCATCATCACACTGAGACTCTCATACTGACAGACACTACCTCACACTGACACACAGACATCCTCACACTGAGACTCTCACACTGACAGACACTCCCTCACACTCATACACAGTCATCCTCACACTGTGACTCTCACACTGGCAGACACTACATCACACTGACACAAAGTCATCCTCACACTGTGACTCTCACACTGACAGACACTCCCTCACACTCATACACAGTCATCCTCACACTGTGACTCTCACACTGACAGACAGTACATCACACTGACACAAAGTCATCCTCACACTGAGACTCTCACACTGACAGACACTACCTCACACTGACACACAGTCATCCTCAAACTGAGACTCTCACACTGACAGACCCTACCTCACACTGACACACAGTCATCCTCACACTGTGATTCTCACACTGTCAAATGCTCCCTCACACTGTCACACAGTCAAACCTCATACTGAGACTCTCACACTGACAGACCCTACCTCACACTGACACACAGTCATCCTCACACTGTGATTCTCACACTGACAGACACTACCTCACACTCACACCGTGATCTTCACACTGAGACCCTCACACTGACAGACACTACCTCACACTGACACACAGTCATCCTCACACTGAGACTCTCACACTGATAGGCACTACCTCACACTGACACATAGTCATCCTCATATTGAGACTCTCACACAGACAGACACTCCCTCACACTGACACAGTCATCCTCACACTGTGACTCTCACACTGACAGAAACTACATCACACAGACACACAGTCATCCTCACACTGAGACTCTCACACTGACAGACCCTACCTCACACAGACACACAGTCATCCTCACACTGTGATTCTCACACTGTCAGATGCTCCCTCACACTGACACACAGTCAACCTCACACTGATACTCTCACACTGACAGACACTCCCTCACACAGACACATAGTCACCCTCACACTGAGACTCTCACACTGACAGACACTACCTCACACTAACACAGTCATCATCACACTGAGACTCTCACACTGACAGACACTCCTTCACACTGACACACAGTCATCCTCAAACTGAGACTCTCACACTGACAGACACTACATCACACTGACACACAGTCAAACTCAGACTGAGACTCACACTGACACACACTACGACATCCCACTGACACAAAGTCAGCCTCACACTGTGACTCTCACACTGACAGACACTCCCTCACACTGACACACAGTCATCCTCACACTGTGATTCTCACACTGACAGAAACTACATCACACAGACCCACAGTCATCCTCACACTAAGACTCTCACACTGACAGACACTCCCTCACACTGAAACACAGTCATCCTCACACTGAGACTCTCACACTGACAGACAGTCCCTCTCACATGACACACAATCATCCTCACACTTAGTCTATCACATTGACAGACACTCCCTCACACTGACACACTGTCAACCTCACACTGACACTCTCACACTGACAGACACTACCTCACACTAACACAGTCATCCTCACACTGAGACTCTCACACTGACAGACACTACCTCACACTGACACACAGTCATCCTCACACTGAGACTCTCACACTGACAGACACTACCTCACACTAACACAGTCATCATCACACTGAGACTCTCACACTGACAGACACTACCTCACACTGACACACAGTCATCATCACACTGAGACTCTCATACTGACAGACACTACCTCACACTGACACACAGACATCCTCACCCTGAGACTCTCACACTGACAGACACTCCCTCACACTGACACACCGTCAACCGCACACTGAGACTCTCACACTGACAGACACTACCTCACACTCACACCGTGATCATCACACTGAGACTCTCACACTGACAGACACTACCTCACACTGACACACAGTCATCATCACACTGAGACTCTCACACTGACAGACACTCCCTCACACTCATACACAGTCATCCTCACACTGTGACTCTCACACTGGCAGACACTACATCACACTGACACAAAGTCATCCTCACACTGTGACTCTCACACTGACAGACACTCCCTCACACTCATACACAGTCATCCTCACACTGTGACTCTCACACTGACAGACAGTACATCCCACTGACACAAAGTCATCCTCACACTGAGACTCTCACACTGACAGACACTACCTCACACTAACACAGTCATCATCACACTGAGACTCTCACACTGACAGACACTCCTTCACACTGACACACAGTCATCCTCAAACTGAGACTCTCACACTGACAGACCCTACCTCACACTGACACACAGTCATCCTCACACTGTGATTCTCACACTGTCAAATGCTCCCTCACACTGACACACAGTCAAACCTCATACTGAGACTCTCACACTGACAGACCCTACCTCACACTGACACTCAGTCATCCTCACACTGTGATTCTCACACTGACAGACACTACCTCACACTCACACCGTGATCATCACACTGAGACTCTCACACTGACAGACACTACCTCACACTGACACACAGTCATCATCACACTGAGACTCTCACACTGACAGACACTCCCTCACACTCATACACAGTCATCCTCACACTGTGACTCTCACACTGGCAGACACTACATCACACTGACACAAAGTCATCCTCACACTGTGACTCTCACACTGACAGACACTCCCTCACACTCATACACAGTCATCCTCACACTGTGACTCTCACACTGACAGACACTACATCCCACTGACACAAAGTCATCCTCACACTGAGACTCTCACACTGACAGACACTACCTCACACTAACACAGTCATCATCACACTGAGACTCTCACACTGACAGACACTCCTTCACACTGACACACAGTCATCCTCAAACTGAGACTCTCACACTGACAGACCCTACCTCACACTGACACACAGTCATCCTCACACTGTGATTCTCACACTGTCAAATGCTCCCTCACACTGTCACACAGTCAAACCTCATACTGAGACTCTCACACTGACAGACCCTACCTCACACTGACACTCAGTCATCCTCACACTGTGATTCTCACACTGACAGACACTACCTCACACTCACACCGTGATCTTCACACTGAGACCCTCACACTGACAGACACTACCTCACACTGACACACAGTCATCCTCACACTGAGACTCTCACACTGATAGGCACTACCTCACACTGACACATAGTCATCCTCATATTGAGACTCTCACACAGACAGACACTCCCTCACACTGACACAGTCATCCTCACACTGAGACTCTCACACTGACAGACCCTACCTCACACAGACACACAGTCATCCTCACACTGTGATTCTCACGCTGTCAGATGCTCCCTCACACTGACACACAGTCAACCTCACACTGATACTCTCACACTGACAGACACTCCCTCACACAGACACATAGTCACCCTCACACTGAGACTCTCACACTGACAGACACTACCTCACACTAACACAGTCATCATCACACTGAGACTCTCACACTGACAGACACTCCTTCACACTGACACACAGTCATCCTCAAACTGAGACTCTCACACTGACACACACTACATCACACTGACACACAGTCAAACTCAGACTGAGACTCTCACACTGACACACACTACTACATCCCACTGACACAAAGTCAGCCTCACACTGTGACTCTCACACTGACAGACACTCCCTCACACTGACACACAGTCATCCTCACACTGTGATTCTCACACTGACAGAAACTACATCACACAGACCCACAGTCATCCTCAAACTAAGACTCTCACACTGACAGACACGACCTCACACTGAAACACAGTCATCATCACATTGAGACTCTCACACTGACAGACACTACCTCACACTGACACAAAGTCAGCCTCACACTGTGACTCTCACACTGACAGATACTCCCACTGACACACATTCATCCTTACACTGTGATTCTCACACTGACAGAAACTACATCACACAGACCCACAGTCATCCTCACACTAAGACTCTCACACTGACAGACCCTACCTCACACTGACACACAGTCATCCGCACACTGTGATTCTCACACTGACAGATGCTCCCTCACACTGACACACTGTCAACCTCACACTGATACTCTCACACTGACAGACACTCCCTCACACTGACACACAGTCATCCACACACTGAGACTCTCACACAGACAGACACTCCCTCACACTGACACACAGTCATCCTCACACTGAGACTCTCACACTGACAGACACTCCTTCACACTGACACACAGTCATCCTCACACTGAGACTCTCACACTGACAGACCGTCCCTCTCACTTGACACACAATCATCCTCACACTTAGTCTATCACATTGACAGACACTCCCTCACACTGACACACTGTCAAGATCACACTGAGACTCTCACACTGACAGACACTACCTCACACTAACACAGTCATCATCACACTGTGACTCTCACACTGACAGACACTACATCACACTGACACAAAGTCATCCTCACACTGTGACTCTCACACTGACAGACACTCCCTCACACTCATACACAGTCATCCTCACACTGTGACTCTCACACTGACAGACACTACATCACACTGACACAAAGTCATCCTCACACTGAGACTCTCACACTGACAGACACTCCTTCACACTGACACACAGTCATCCTCAAACTGAGACTCTCACACTGACAGACCCTACCTCACACTGACACACAGTCATCCTCACACTGTGATTCTCACACTGTCAGATGCTCCCTCACACTGACACACAGTCAAACCTCATACTGAGACTCTCACACTGACAGACACTACCTCACACTGACACACAGTCATCCTCACACTGAGACTCTCACACTGATAGGCACTACCTCACACTGACACATAGTCATCCTCATATTGAGACTCTCACACAGACAGACACTCCCTCACACTGACACAGTCATCCTCACACTGTGACTCTCACACTGACAGAAACTACATCACACAGACACACAGTCATCCTCACACTGACGGCCCCTACCTCACACTGACACACAGTCATCCTCACACTGTGATTCTCACGCTGTCAGATGCTCCCTCACACTGACACACAGTCAACCTCACACTGATACTCTCACACTGACAGACACTCCCTCACACTGACACACAGTCATCATCACACTGAGACTCTCACACAGACAGACACTCCCTCACACTGACACACAGTCATCCTCACACTGAGACTCTCACACTGACAGACAGTCCATCTCACATGACACACAATCATCCTCACACTTAGTCTATCACATTGACAGACACTCCCTCACACTGACACACTGTCAACCTCACACTGAGACTCTCACACTGACAGACACTACCTCACACTAACACAGTCATCATCACACTGAGACTCTCACACTGACAGACACTACCTCACACTGACACACAGTCATCGTCACACTGAGACTCTCATACTGACAGACACTACCTCACACTGACACACAGACATCCTCACCCTGAGACTCTCACACTGACAGACACTCCCTCACACTGACACACCGTCAACCGCACACTGAGACTCTCACACTGACAGACACTACCTCACACTCACACCGTGATCATCACACTGAGACTCTCACACTGACAGACACTACCTCACACTGACACACAGTCATCATCACACTGAGACTCTCACACTGACAGACACTCCCTCACACTCATACACAGTCATCCTCACACTGTGACTCTCACACTGGCAGACACTACATCACACTGACACAAAGTCATCCTCACACTGTGACTCTCACACTGACAGACACTCCCTCACACTCATACACAGTCATCCTCACACTGTGACTCTCACACTGACAGACAGTACATCACACTGACACAAAGTCATCCTCACACTGAGACTCTCACACTGACAGACACTACCTCACACTAACACAGTCATCATCACACTGAGACTCTCACACTGACAGACACTCCTTCACACTGACACACAGTCATCCTCAAACTGAGACTCTCACACTGACAGACCCTACCTCACACTGACACACAGTCATCCTCACACTGTGATTCTCACACTGTCAAATGCTCCCTCACACTGTCACACAGTCAAACCTCATACTGAGACTCTCACACTGACAGACCCTACCTCACACTGACACTCAGTCATCCTCACACTGTGATTCTCACACTGACAGACACTACCTCACACTCACACCGTGATCTTCACACTGAGACCCTCACACTGACAGACACTACCTCACACTGACACACAGTCATCCTCACACTGAGACTCTCACACTGATAGGCACTACCTCACACTGACACATAGTCATCCTCATATTGAGACTCTCACACAGACAGACACTCCCTCACACTGACACAGTCATCCTCACACTGTGACTCTCACACTGACAGAAACTACATCACACAGACACACAGTCATCCTCACACTGAGACTCTCACACTGACAGACCCTACCTCACACAGACACACAGTCATCCTCACACTGTGATTCTCACGCTGTCAGATGCTCCCTCACACTGACACACAGTCAACCTCACACTGATACTCTCACACTGACAGACACTCCCTCACACAGACACATAGTCACCCTCACACTGAGACTCTCACACTGACAGACACTACCTCACACTAACACAGTCATCATCACACTGAGACTCTCACACTGACAGACACTCCTTCACACTGACACACAGTCATCCTCAAACTGAGACTCTCACACTGACAGACACTACATCACACTGACACACAGTCAAACTCAGACTGAGACTCTCACACTGACACACACTACGACATCCCACTGACACAAAGTCAGCCTCACACTGTGACTCTCACACTGACAGACACTCCCTCACACTGACACACAGTCATCCTCACACTGTGATTCTCACACTGACAGAAACTACATCACACAGACCCACAGTCATCCTCACACTAAGACTCTCACACTGACAGACACTCCCTCACACTGAAACACAGTCATCCTCACACTGAGACTCTCACACTGACAGACAGTCCCTCTCACATGACACACAATCATCCTCACACTTAGTCTATCACATTGACAGACACTCCCTCACACTGACACACTGTCAACCTCACACTGACACTCTCACACTGACAGACACTACCTCACACTAACACAGTCATCATCACACTGAGACTCTCACACTGACAGACACTACCTCACACTGACACACAGTCATCATCACATTGAGACTCTCACACTGACAGACACTACCTCACACTGACACACAGACATTCTCACCCTGAGACTCTCACACTGACAGACACTCCCTCACACTGACACACCGTCAACCGCACACTGAGACTCTCACACTGACAGACACGACCTCACACTCACACCGTGATCATCACACTGAGACCCTCACACTGATAGGCACTACCTCACACTGACACATAGTCATCCTCACTCTGTGACTCTCACACTGACAGACACTACATCACACTGACACAAAGTCATCCTCACACTGTGACTCTCACACTGACAGACACTCCCACTGACACACAGTCATCCAGGCACACTGTGATTCTCACACTGACAGAAACTACATCACACAGACACACAGTCATTCTCATACTGAGACTCTCACACTGACAGACCCTACCTCACACTGACACACAGTCATCCTCACACTGTGATTCTCACACTGTCAGATGCTCCCTCACACTGACACACAGTCAAACCTCATACTGAGACTCTCACACTGACAGGCACTCCCTCACACAGACACACAGTCATCCTCACACTGAGACTCTCACACTGACAGACACTCCCTCACACTGACACAGTCATCCTCACACTGTGACTCTCACACTGACAGAAACTACATCACAAAGACACACAGTCATCCTCACACTGAGACTCTCACCGTGACAGACAATCCCTCTCATATGACACACAATCATCCTCACACTTCGTCTATCACACTGACAGACACTCCCTCACACTGACACACCGTCAACCGCACACTGAGACTCTCACACTGACAGACACTACCTCACACTGACACACAGACATCCTCACCCTGAGACTCTCACACTGACAGACACTCCCTCACACTGACACACCGTCAACCGCACACTGAGACTCTCACACTGACAGACACTACCTCACACTCACACCGTGATCATCACACTGAGACTCTCACACTGACAGACACTACCTCACACTGACACACAGTCATCATCACACTGAGACTCTCACACTGACAGACACTCCCTCACACTCATACACAGTCATCCTCACACTGTGACTCTCACACTGGCAGACACTACATCACACTGACACAAAGTCATCCTCACACTGTGACTCTCACACTGACAGACACTCCCTCACACTCATACACAGTCATCCTCACACTGTGACTCTCACACTGACAGACACTACATCACACTGACACACAGTCATCCTCAAACTGAGACTCTCACACTGACAGACCCTACCTCACACTGACACACAGTCATCCTCACACTGTGATTCTCACACTGTCAAATGCTCCCTCACACTGTCACACAGTCAAACCTCATACTGAGACTCTCACACTGACAGACCCTACCTCACACTGACACTCAGTCATCCTCACACTGTGATTCTCACACTGACAGACACTACCTCACACTCACACCGTGATCTTCACACTGAGACCCTCACACTGACAGACACTACCTCACACTGACACACAGTCATCCTCACACTGAGACTCTCACACTGATAGGCACTACCTCACACTGACACATAGTCATTCTCATATTGAGACTCTCACACAGACAGACACTCCCTCACACTGACACAGTCATCCTCACACTGTGACTCTCACACTGACAGAAACTACATCACACAGACACACAGTCATCCTCACACTGAGACTCTCACACTGACAGACCCTACCTCACACAGACACACAGTCATCCTCACACTGTGATTCTCACGCTGTCAGATGCTCCCTCACACTGACACACAGTCAACCTCACACTGATACTCTCACACTGACAGACACTCCCTCACACAGACACATAGTCACCCTCACACTGAGACTCTCACACTGACAGACACTACCTCACACTAACACAGTCATCATCACACTGAGACTCTCACACTGACAGACACTCCTTCACACTGACACACAGTCATCCTCAAACTGAGACTCTCACACTGACACACACTACTACATCCCACTGACACAAAGTCAGCCTCACACTGTGACTCTCACACTGACAGACACTCCCTCACACTGACACACAGTCATCCTCACACTGTGATTCTCACACTGACAGAAACTACATCACACAGACCCACAGTCATCCTCACACTAAGACTCTCACACTGACAGACACTCCCTCACACTGAAACACAGTCATCCTCACACTGAGACTCTCACACTGACAGACAGTCCCTCTCACATGACACACAATCATCCTCACACTTAGTCTATCACATTGACAGACACTCCCTCACACTGACACACTGTCAACCTCACACTGACACTCTCACACTGACAGACACTACCTCACACTAACACAGTCATCATCACACTGAGACTCTCACACTGACAGACACTACCTCACACTGACACACAGTCATCATCACATTGAGACTCTCACACTGACAGACACTACCTCACACTGACACACAGACATTCTCACCCTGAGACTCTCACACTGACAGACACTCCCTCACACTGACACACCGTCAACCGCACACTGAGACTCTCACACTGACAGACACGACCTCACACTCACACCGTGATCATCACACTGAGACCCTCACACTGACAGACACTACCTCACACTGACACACAGTCATCCTCACACTGAGACTCTCACACTGACAGACACTACCTCACACTCATACACAGTCATCCTCACACTGAGACTCTCACACTGATAGGCACTACCTCACACTGACACATAGTCATCCTCACTCTGTGACTCTCACACTGACAGACACTACATCACACTGACACAAAGTCATCCTCACACTGTGACTCTCACACTGACAGACACTCCCACTGACACACAGTCATCCAGGCACACTGTGATTCTCACACTGACAGAAACTACATCACACAGACACACAGTCATTCTCACACTGAGACTCTCACACTGACAGACCCTACCTCACACTGACACACAGTCATCCTCACACTGTGATTCTCACACTGTCAGATGATCCCTCACACTGACACACAGTCAAACCTCATATTGAGACTCTCACACTGACAGGCACTCCCTCACACAGACACACAGTCATCCTCACACTGAGACTCTCACACTGACAGACAATCCCTCACACTCATACACAGTCATCATCACACTGAGACTCTCACACTGACAGACACTACCTCACACTAACACAGTCATCATCACACTGAGACTCTCACACTGACACACAGTCATCCTCACACTGAGACTCTCACACTGACAGACCCTACCTCACACTGACACACAGTCATCCTCACACTCTGATTCTCACACTGACAGACACTACCTCACACTCACACAGTCATCCTCACACTGATACTCTCACACTGATAGGCACTACCTCACACTGACACATAGTCATCCTCACTCTGTGACTCTCACACTGACAGACACTACATCACACTGACACAAAGTCATCCTCACACTGTGACTCTCACACTGACAGGCACTCCCACTGACACACAGTCATCCACACACACTGAGACGCTCACACTGACAGACAATCCCTCTCACATGGCACACAATCATCCTCACACTGTGATTCTCACACTGTCAGATGCTCCCTCACACTGACACACAGTCAAACCTCATACTGAGACTCTCACACTGACAGGCACTCCCTCACACAGACACACAGTCATCCTCACACTGAGACTCTCACACTGACAGACACTACCTCACACTGACACACAGTCATCCTCACACTGAGACTCTCACACTGACAGACACTACCTCACACTGACACACAGACATCCTCACCCTGAGACTCTCACACTGACAGACACTACCTCACACTGACACACCGTCAACCGCACACTGAGACCCTCACACTGACAGACACTACCTCACACTGACACACAGGCATTCTCACACTGAGACTCTCACACAAACAGACACTCCCTCACACTCATACACAGTCATCCTCACACTGTGACTCTCACACTGACAGACACTACATCACACTGACACAAAGTCATCCTCACACTGTGACTCTCACACTGACAGACACTCCCACTGACACACAGTCATCCACGCACACTGTGATTCTCACACTGACAGAAACTACATCACACAGACACACAGTCATCCTCACACTGAGACTCTCACACTGATAGACCCTACCTCACACAGACACACAGTCATCCTCACACTGTGATTCTCACACTGTCAGATGCTCCCTCACACTCACACACAGTCAAACCTCATACTGAGACTCTCACACTGACAGACACTCCCTCACACTGACACACAGTCATCCTCACACTGAGACTCTCACACTGACAGACACTCCCTCACACTCATACACATTCATCCTCACACTGTGACTCTCACACTGACAGACACTACATCACACTGACACAAAGTCATCCTCACACTGTGACTCTCACACTGACAGACACTCCCAGTGACACACAGTCATCCACGCACACTGTGATTCTCACACTGACAGAAACTACATCACACAGACACACAGTCATCCTCACACTGAGACTCTCACACTGACAGACCCTACCTCACACAGACACACAGTCATCCTCACACTGTGATTCTCACACTGTCAGATGCTCCCTCACACTCACACACAGTCAAACCTCATACTGAGACTCTCACACTGACAGGCACTCCCTCACACAGACACAGTCATCATCACACTGAGACTCTCACACTGACAGACACTACCTCACACAGACACACTGTCATCCTCACACTGAGACTCTCACACTGACAGACCCTACCTCACACTGACACACAGTCATCCTCACACTGAGACTCTCACACTGACAGACACTACCTCACATTCACACCGTGATCTTCACACTGAGACTCTCACACTGACAGACACTACCTCACACTGACACACAGTCATCCTCACACTGAGACTCTTACACTGACAGACCCTACCACACACTGACACGCAGTCATCCTCACACTGTGATTCTCACACTGTCAGATGCTCCCTCACACTGACACACAGTCAAACCTCATACTGAGACTCTCACACTGACAGGCACTCCCTCACACAGACATACAGTCATCCTCACACTGAGACTCTCACACTGACAGACAATCCCTCTCATATGACACACAATCATCCTCACACTTAGTCTATCACACTGACAGACACTCCCTCACACTGACACACTGTCAACGGCACACTGAGACCCTCACACTGACAGACACTACCTCACACAGACACACAGTCATCATCACACTGAGACTCTCACACTGACAGACCCTACCTCACACAGACACACAGTCATCCTCACACTGAGACTCTCATACTGACAGACACTCCCTCACACAGACACACAGTCATCCTCACACTGAGATTCTCACACTGACAGACACTCCCTCACACTGACAGACAGTCAACCTCACACTGAGGCTCTACAACTGACAGACACTCCTTCACACTGACACACAGTCATCCTCACACTTAGACTGTCACACTGACAGACACTCCCTCACACTGACACACAGTCATTCTCACACTGAGATTCTCACACTGACAGACACTCCCTCACACAGACACACACTCATCCTCACACTTAGACTGCCACACTGACGGACGCTCCCTCACACTGACACACAGTCATCCTCACACTGTGATTCTCACACTGACAGACACTCACTCACACTGACACACAGTCATCCTCACACTGAGACGCTCACACTGACAGACAGTCCCTCTCACATGACACACAATCATCCTCACACTTAGTCTATCACATTGACAGACACCCCTTCACACTGACACACTGTCAACCTCACACTGAGACTCTCACACTGACAGACACTACCTCACACTAACACAGTCATCATCACACTGAGACTCTCACACTGACAGACACTCCCTCACACTGACACACCGTCAACCGCACACTGAGACCCTCACACTGACAGACACTACCTCACACTGACACACAGGCATTCTCACACTGAGACTCTCACACAGACAGACACTCCCTCACACTGACACACAGTCATCCTCACACTGAGACTCTCACACTGACAGACACTCCCTCACACTCATACACAGTCATCCTCACACTGTGACTCTCACACTGACAGACACTACATCACACTGACACAAAGTCATCCTCACACTGTGACTCTCACACTGACAGACACTCCCAGTGACACACAGTCATCCACGCACACTGTGATTCTCACACTGACAGAAACTACATCACACAGACACACAGTCATCCTCACACTGAGACTCTCACACTGTCAGATGCTCCCTCACACTCACACACAGTCAAACCTCATACTGAGACTCTCACACTGACAGGCACTCCCTCACACAGACACACCGTCATCCTCACACTGAGACTCTCACACTGACAGACACTACCTCACACTAACACAGTCATCATCACACTGAGACTCTCACACTGACAGACACTACCTCACACAGACACACTGTCATCCTCACACTGAGACTCTCACACTGACAGACCCTACCTCACACTGACACACAGTCATCCTCACACTGAGACTCTCACACTGACAGACACTACCTCACATTCACACCGTGATCTTCACACTGAGACCCTCACACTGACAGACACTACCTCACACTGACACACAGTCATCCTCACACTGAGACTCTCACACTGACAGACCCTACCACACACTGACACGCAGTCATCCTCACACTGTGATTCTCACACTGTCAGATGCTCCCTCACACTGACACACAGTCAAACCTCATACTGAGACTCTCACACTGACAGGCACTCCCTCACACAGACATACAGTCATCCTCACACTGAGACTCTCACACTGACAGACAATCCCTCTCATATGACACACAATCATCCTCACACTTAGTCTATCACACTGACAGACACTCCCTCACACTGACACACTGTCAACGGCACACTGAGACCCTCACACTGACAGACACTACCGCACACAGACACACAGTCATCCTCACACTGAGACTCTCACACTGACAGACCCTACCTCACACTGACACACAGTCATCCTCACACTGTGATTCTCACACTGACAGACACTACCTCACACTCACACCGTGATCCTCACACTGATACTCTCACACTGATAGGCACTACCTCACACTGACACATAGTCATCCTCACACTGAGACTCTCACACTGACAGACAGTCCCTCTCACATGACACACAATCATCCTCACACTTAGTCTATCACATTGACAGACACTCCTTCACACTGACACACTGTCAACCTCACACTGAGACTCTCACACTGACAGACACTACCTCACACTAACACAGTCATCATCACACTGAGACTCTCACACTGACAGACACTACCTCACACTGACACACAGACATCCTCACCCTGAGACTCTCACACTGACAGACACTCCCTCACACTGACACACCGTCAACCGCACACTGAGACCCTCACACTGACAGACACTACCTCACACTGACACACAGGCATTCTCACACTGAGACTCTCACACAGACAGACACTCCCTCACACTGACACACAGTCATCCTCACACTGAGACTCTCACACTGACAGACACTCCCTCACACTCATACACAGTCATCCTCACACTGTGACTCTCACACTGACAGACACTACATCACACTGACACAAAGTCATCCTCACACTGTGACTCTCACACTGACAGACACTCCCAGTGACACACAGTCATCCACGCACACTGTGATTCTCACACTGACAGAAACTACATCACACAGACACACAGTCATCCTCACACTGAGACTCTCACACTGACAGACCCTACCTCACACAGACACACAGTCATCCTCACACTGTGATTCTCACACTGTCAGATGCTCCCTCACACTCACACACAGTCAAACCTCATACTGAGACTCTCACACTGACAGGCACTCCCTCACACAGACACAGTCATCATCACACTGAGACTCTCACACTGACAGACACTACCTCACACAGACACACTGTCATCCTCACACTGAGACTCTCACACTGACAGACCCTACCTCACACTGACACACAGTCATCCTCACACTGTGACTCTCACACTGACAGACACTACCTCACATTCACACCGTGATCTTCACACTGAGACTCTCACACTGACAGACACTACCTCACACTGACACACAGTCATCCTCACACTGAGACTCTTACACTGACAGACCCTACCACACACTGACACGCAGTCATCCTCACACTGTGATTCTCACACTGTCAGATGCTCCCTCACACTGACACACAGTCAAACCTCATACTGAGACTCTCACACTGACAGGCACTCCCTCACACAGACATACAGTCATCCTCACACTTAGTCTATCACACTGACAGACACTCCCTCACACTGACACACTGTCAACGGCACACTGAGATTCTCACACTGACGGACACTCCCTCACACTGACACTCCCTCACACTGACACACAGTCATCTTCAGACTGAGACTCTCACACTGACAGACACTCCCTCACATTGACACACCGTCAACCGCACACTGAGATTCTCACACTGACAGACACTACCTCACACTCACACCGTGATCATCGCACTGAGACCCTCACACTGACAGTCACTCCCTCACACAGACACACAGTCATCCTCACACTGAGACTCTCACACTGACAGACCCTACCTCACACTCATACACAGTCATCCTCACACTGTGACTCTCACACTGATAGGCACTACCTCACACTGACACACATTTGTCATCACACTGAGACTCTCACACTGACAGACACTACATCACACGGACACACTCTCATCCTCACACTGTAACTCTCACACTGACAGACACTCCCTCACACAGACACATAGTCATACTCGCGCTGTGACTCTCACGTTAACAGACAATCCCTCACACTGACACACAGTCATCCTCACACTGAGACTCTCATACTGACTGACACTACCTCACACTGACACACAGTCAACCTCACACTGAGGCTCTCACACTGACAGACACTCCTTCACACTGAAACACAGTCATCCTCAAACTGAGACTCTCACACTGACAGACAATCCCTCACACTGACACACAGTCAACCTCACACTGAGGCTCTCACACTGACAGACACTCCTTCACACTGAAACACAGTCATCCTCACACTGTGACTCTCACACTGACAGATACTCCCACTGACACACAATCATCCTTACACTGTGATTCTCACACTGACAGAAACTACATCACACAGACACACAGTCATCCTCACACTAAGACTCTCACACTGACAGACCCTACCTCACACTGACACACAGTCATCCGCACACTGTGATTCTCACACTGACAGACACTACCTCACACTGACACACAGTCATCCGCACACTGTGATTCTCACACTGACAGATGCTCCCTCACACTGACACACAGTCAACCTCACACTGATACTCTCACACTGACAGACACTCCCTCACACAGACACACTGTCACCCTCACACTGAGACTCTCACACTGACAGACACTACCTCACACTAACACAGTCATCATCACACTGAGACTCTCCCACTGAAAGACACTCCCTCACAGTGACACACAGTCATCCTCACACTGTGACTCTCACACTGACAGACACTCCCACTGACACACAGTCATCCACACACACTGTGATTCTCACACTGACAGAAACTACATCACACATACACACAGTCATCCTCACACTGAGACTCTCAGACTGACAGACCCTACCTCACACTGACACAAAGTCATCCTCACACTGTGATTCTCACACTGTCAGATGCTCCCTCACACTGACACACAGTCAACCTCACACTGATACTCTCACACTGACAGACACTCCCTCACACAGACACACAGTCATCCTCACACTGAGACTCTCACACAGACAGACACTCCCTCACACTGACACACAGTTATCATCACACTGAGACTCTCACACTGACGGGCACTCCCTCACACAGACACACAGTCATCCTCACACTGAGACGCTCACACTGACAGACAATCCCTCTCACATGACACACAATCATCCTCACACTTAGTCTATCACATTGACAGACACTCCCTCACACTGACACAGTCATCATCACACTGAGACTCTCACACTGACAGACACTACCTCACACTGACACACAGTTATCCACAAACTGAGACTCTCACGCGGACAGACACTACCTCACACTGACACACAGTCATCCTCACACTGTGACTCTCACACTGACAGACACTCACTCACACTGACAGACAGTCAACCTCACACTGAGGCTCTCACACTGACAGACACTCCTTCACACTGACACACAGTCATCCTCACACTGAGACTCTCACACTGACAGACACTCCCACTGACACACAGTCATCCACACACACTGTGATTCTCACACTGACAGACACTACATCACACAGACACACAGTCATCCTCACACTGAGATTCTCACACTGTCAGATGCTCCCTCACACTGACACACAGTCAAACCTCATACTGAGACTCACACTGACAGGCACTCCCTCTCACATGACACACAATCATCCTCACACTTAGTCTATCACATTGACAGACATTCCCTCACACTGACACACTGAGACTCTCACACTGACAGACACTACCTCACACTAACACAGTCATCATCACACTGAGACTCTCACACTGACAGACACTACCTCACACTGACACACAGTCATCCTCACCCTGAGACTCTCACACTGACAGACACTCACTCACACTGACGCATTCTCATCCTCACACTGTAACTCTCATAATGACAGGCACTACCGTACACTAACACAGTCATCATCACACTGAGACTCACACTGACAGACACTCCCTCATACTGACACAGTCATCCTCACACTGTGACTCTTACACTGATAGGCACTACCTCACACTGACACAAAGTCAACCTCACACTGAGACTCAGACACTGACAGACACTCCCTCACACTGACACACAGTCATTCTCACACTGAGATTCTCACACTGACAGACACTCCCTCACACAGACACACACTCATCCTCACACTTAGACTGTCACACTGACGGACACTCCCTCACACTGACATACAGTCATCTTCAGACTGAGACTCTCACACTGACAGACACTCACTCACACTGACACACAGTCATCCTCACACTGAGACTCTCACACTGACAGACACTACCTCACACTGACACACAGTCATCCTCACCCTGAGACTCTCACACTGACAGACACTCACTCACACTGACGCACTCTCATCCTCACACTGTAACTCTCATAATGACAGACACTACCGCACACTAACACAGTCATCATCACACTGAGACTCTCACACTGACAGACACTCCCTCACACAGACACAGTCATCCTCACACTGAGACTCTCACACTGACAGACACTCCCTCATACTGACACAGTCATCCTCACTCTGTGACTCTTACACTGATAGGCACTACCTCACACTGACACAAAGTCATCCTCACACTGAGACTCAGACACTGACAGACAATCCCTCACACTGACACACAGTCATCTTCAGACTGGGACTCTCTCACTGACAGACACTCCCTCACATTGACACACCGTCAACCGCACACTGAGACTCTCACACTGACAGACACTACCTCACACTGACACACAGTCATCATCACACTGTGACTCTCACACTGACAGTCACTCCCTCACACAGACACACAGTCATCCTCACACTGAGACTCTCACGCTGACAGACCCTACCTCACACTCATACACAGTCATCCTCACACTGTGACTCTCACACTGATAGGCACTACCTCACACTGACACACATTTGTCATCACACTGAGACTCTCACACTGACAGACACTACATCACACGGACACACTCTCATCCTCACACTGTAACTCTCACACTGACAGACACTCCCTCACACAGACACATAGTCATACTCACGCTGTGACTCTCACGTTAACAGACAATCCCTCACACTGACACACAGTCATCCTCACACTGAGACTCTCATACTGACTGACACTACCTCACACTGACACACAGTCAACCTCACACTGAGGCTCTCACACTGACAGACACTCCTTCACACTGAAACACAGTCATCCTCAAACTGAGACTCTCACACTGACAGACAATCCCTCACACTGACACACAGTCAACCTCACACTGAGGCTCTCACACTGACAGACACTCCTTCACACTGAAACACAGTCATCCTCACACTGTGACTCTCACACTGACAGATACTCCCACTGACACACAATCATCCTTACACTGTGATTCTCACACTGACAGAAACTACATCACACAGACACACAGTCATCCTCACACTGTGACTCTCACACTGACAGACCCTACCTCACACTGACACACAGTCATCCTCACACTGTGATTCTCACACTGTCAGATGCTCCCTCACACTGACACACAGTCAACCTCACACTGATACTCTCACACTGACAGACACTCCCTCACACAGACACACAGTCATCCTCACACTGAGACTCTCACACAGACAGACACTCCCTCACACTGACACACAGTTATCATCACACTGAGACTCTCACGTTAACAGACAATCCCTCACACTGACACACAGTCATCCTCACACTGAGACTCTCATACTGACTGACACTACCTCACACTGACACAAAGTCATCCTCACTCAGACTCAGACACTGACAGACACTACCTCACACTGACACACAGTCATCCTCACCCTGAGACTCTCACACTGACAGACACTCACTCACACTGACACACTCTCATCCTCACACTGTAACTCTCATAATGACAGACACTACCTCACACTAACACAGTCATCATCACACTGAGACTCTCACACTGACACACAGTCATCCTCACCCTGAGACTCTCACACTGACAGACACTACCTCACACTGACACACAGTCATCCTCACACTGAGACTCTCACACTGACAGACACTACCTCACACTGACACACAGTTATCCACAAACTGAGACTCTCACGCGGACAGACACTCCCTCACACTGACACAGAGTCATACTCATGCTGTGACTCTCACGTTAACAGACAATCCCTCACACTGACACAGTCATCCTCACACTGTGACTCTCACACTGACAGACACTCACTCACACTGACAGTCAACCTCACACTGAGGCTCTCACACTGACAGACACTCCTTCACACTGACACCCAGTCATTCTCACACTGAGACTCTCACACTGACAGACACTACCTCACACTGACACGCAGTCATCCTCACCCTAAGACTCTCACACTGACAGACACTTACTCACACTGACACACTCTCATCCACACACTGTAACTCTCATAATGACAGACACTACCTCACACTAACACAGTCATCATCACACTGAGACTCTCACACTGACAGACACTCACACACTGACAGTCAACCTCACACTGAGACTCACATACTGACAGATACTCCCTCACACAGACACACAGTCATCCTCACACTGATACTCTCACACTGACAGACACTCCCTAATACTGACACAGTCATCCTCACACTGTGACTCTTACACTGATAGGCACTACCTCACACTGACACAAAGTCATCCTCACTCAGACTCAGACACTGACAGACACTTGCTCACACTGACACACAGTCATTCTCACACTGAGATTCTCACACTGACAGACACTCCCTCACACAGACACACACTCATCCTCACACTTAGACTGTCACACTGACGGACACTCCCTCACACTGACACACAGTCATCTTCAGACTGAGACTCTCACACTGACAGACACTACCTCACACTGACAAACCGTCATCATCACACTGAGACTCTCACACTGACAGACACTCCCTCACAGTGACACACAGTCATCCTCACACTGTGACTCTCACACTGACAGACTCTACATCACACTGACACAAAGTCATCCGCACACTGTGACTCTCACACTGACAGACACTCCCACTGACACACATTCATCCTTACACTGTGATTCTCACACTGACAGAAACTACATCACACAGACACACAGTCATCCTCACACTAAGACTCTCACACTGACAGACCCTACCTCACACTGACACACAGTCATCCGCACACTGTGATTCTCACACTGACAGACACTACCTCACACTAACACAGTCATCATCACACTGTAGCTCTCACACTGACAGACACTCCCTCACACTGACACACAGTCATCATCACACTGAGACTCTCACACTGACAGACACTCCCTCACAGTGACACACAGTCATCCTCACACTGTGACTCTCACACTGACAGACTCTACATCACACTGACACAAAGTCATCCGCACACTGTGACTCTCACACTGACAGACACTCCCACTGACACACAGTCATCCACACACACTGTGATTCTCACACTGACGGAAACTACATCACACAGACACACAGTCATCCTCACACTGGGACTCTCACACTGACAGACCCTACCTCACACTTACACACAGTCATCCTCACACTGTGATTCTCACACAGTCAGATGCTCCCTCATACTGACACACAGTCAAACCTCATACCGAGACTCTCACACTGACAGGCACTCCCTCACACAGACACACAGTCATCCTCACACTGAGACTCTCACAGTGACAGACAATCCCTCTCACATGACACACAATCATCCTCACACTTAGTCTATCACATTGACAGTCACTCCCTCACACTGACACACTGTCAACCTCACACTGAGACTCTCACACTGACAGACACTACCTCACACTAACACAGTCATCATCACACTGAGACTCTCACACTGACAGACACTACCTCACACTGACACACAGTCATCATCACACTGAGACTCTCACACTGACAGACACTCCCTCACACTGAAACACAGTCATCCTCACCCTGAGACTCTCACACTGACAGACACTCACTCACACTGACACACTCTCATCCACACACTGTAACTCTCATAATGACAGACACTCCCTCACACTGACAAACAGTCATCCTCACCCTGAGACTCTCACACTGACACTCACTCACACTGACAGTCAACCTCACACTGAGACTCTCATACTGACAGACACTCCCTCACACTGACACAGTCATCCTCACACTGTGACTCTTACACTGATAGCACTACCTCACACTGACACAAAGTCATCCTCACACTGAGACTCAGACACTGACAGACACTTGCTCACACTGACACACAGTCATTCTCACACTGAGATTCTCACACTGACAGACACTCCCTCACACAGACACACACTCATCCTCACACTTAGACTGTCACACTGACGGACACTCCCTCACACTGACACACAGTCATCTTCAGACTGAGGCTCTCACTTTGACCGACACTCCCTCACACAGACACACAGTCATCCTCACACTGAGACTCTCACTCTGACAGACACTACCTCACACTCACACACAGTCATCCTCAAACTGAGACTCTCACGCGGACAGACACTCCCTCACACTGACACATAGTCATACTCATGCTGTGACTCTCACGTTAACAGACAATCCCTCACACTGACACAGTCATCCTCACACTGTGACTCTCACAATGACAGACACTCACTCACACTGACAGACAGTCAACCTCACACTGAGACTCTCACACTGACAGACACTCCTTCACACTGACACACAGTCATCCTCACACTGAGACTCTCACACTGACAGACACTACCTCACACTGACACACAGTCATCCACACACTGTAACTCTCATAATGACAGACACTACCTCACACTAACACAGTCATCATCACACTGAGACTCTCACACTGACAGACACTCACACACTGACAGTCAACCTCACACTGAGACTCACATACTGACAGATACTCCCTCACACAGACACACACTCATCCTCACACTTAGACTGTCACACTGACGGACACTCCCTCACACTGACACACAGTCATCTTCAGACTGAGACTCTCACATTGACCGACACTCCTTCACACAGACACACAGTCATCCTCACACTGAGACTCTCACTCTGACAGACACTACCTCACACTCACACACAGTCATCCTCAAACTGGGACTCAGACACTGACAGACTCTCCCTCACACTGACACACAGTCATCCTCAGACTGTGTCTCTCACACTAACAGACACTACCTCACACTGACACACAGTCAGCATCATTCTGAGACTCTCACACTGACAGACAATCCCTCACACTGACACACAATCATCCTCTCACTTAGACTCTCACACTGACACACAGTCAAACTCACACTGTAACTCTCACACTGACAGACACTCTCTCACACTGACACACAGTTATCCACAAACTGAGACTCTCACGCGGACAGACACTCCCTCACACTGACACATAGTCATACTCACGCTGTGACTCTCACGTTAACAGAAATCCCTCACACTGACACAGTCATCCTCACACTGTGACTCTCACACTGACAGACACTCCATCACACTGACACAGTCATACTCACACTGTGACTCTCACACTGACAGACACTCCCTAATACTGACACAGTCATCCTCACACTGTGACTCCTACACTGATAGGCACTACCTCACACTGACACAAAGTCATCCTCACTCAGACTCAGACACTGACAGACACTTGCTCACACTGACACACAGTCATTCTCACACTGAGATTCTCACACTGACAGACACTCCCTCACACAGACACACACTCATCCTCACACTTAGACTGTCACACTGACGGACACTCCCTCACACTGACACACAGTCATCTTCAGACTGAGACTCTCACACTGACACACACTACATCCCACTGACACAAAGTCTTCCTCACACTGTGACTCTCACACTGACAGATACTCCCACTGACACACAGTCATCCTCACCCTGAGACTCTCACACTGACAGACACTCACTCACACTGACACACTCTCATCCACACACTGTAACTCTCATAATGACAGACACTACCTCACACTAACACAGTCATAATCACACTGAGATTCTCACACTGACAGACACTACCTCATACTGACACACAGTCATCCTCACCCTGAGACTCTCACACTGACACTCACTCACACTGACAGTCAACCTCACACTGAGACTCTCATACTGACAGACATTCCCTCACATAGACACACAGTCATCCTCACACTGAGACTCTCACACTGACAGACACTCCCTCACACTGACACAGTCATCCTCACACTGTGACTCTTACACTGATAGGCACTACCTCACACTGACACACAGTCATCCTCACACTGAGACTCAGACACAGACAGACACTTGCTCACACTGACACACAGTCATTCTCACACTGAGATTCTCACACTGACAGACACTCCCTCACACAGACACACACTCATCCTCACACTTAGACTGTCACACTGACGGACACTCCCTCACACTGACACACAGTCATCTTCAGACTGAGACTCTCACATTGACCGACACTCCTTCACACAGACACACAGTCATCCTCACACTGAGACTCTCACTCTGACAGACACTACCTCACACTCACACACAGTCATCCTCAAACTGGGACTCAGACACTGACAGACTCTCCCTCACACTGACACACAGTCATCCTCAGACTGTGTCTCTCACACTAACAGACACTACCTCACACTGACACACAGTCAGCATCGTTCTGAGACTCTCACACTGACAGACAATCCCTCACACTGACACACAATCATCCTCTCACTTAGACTCTCACACTGACGCACAGTCAAACTCACACTGTAACTCTCACACTGACAGACACTCCCTCACACTGACACACAGTTATCCACAAACTGAGACTCTCACGCGGACAGACACTCCCTCACACTGACACATAGTCATACTCACGCTGTGACTCTCACGTTAACAGAAATCCCTCACACTGACACAGTCATCCTCACACTGTGACTCTCACACTGACAGACACTCACTCACACTGACAGACAGTCAACCTCACACTGAGGCTCTCACACTGACAGACACTCCTTCACACTGACACACAGTCATCCTCACACTGAGACTCCCACACTGACAGATACTCCATCACACTGACACACAGTCATTCTCACACTGTGATTCTCACACTGACAGACGCTCCCTCACACTGACACACAGTCATCCTCACACTGTGACTCTCACACTGACAGATACTCCCTCACACAGACACACACTCATCCTCACACTGTGTCTCTTACACTAACAGACACTACCTCACACTGACACACAGTCATCCTCACAATGTGACTCTTACACTGACAGACACCTCCTCACACTGACAGACAGTCATCCTTACACTGTGATTCTCACACTGACAGACACTCCCTCACACAGATACACAGTCATCCTCACACTGAGACTCTCACACTGACAGACACTCCCTCACACAGACACACACTCATCCTCACACTGTGTCTCTTGCACTAACAGACGCTACCTCACACTTGACACACAGTCATCATCATTCTGAGACTCTCACACTGACACACAATCATACTCACAGTGACAGACACTCCCTCACATTGATACACCGTCATCGTCACACTGAGACTCTCACACTGACAGACACTCACTCACACTGACCCACTCTCATCCTCACACTGTAACTCTCACATTGACAGACACTCACTCACACTGACACATAGTCATACTCACACTGTGACTCTCACGTTTACAGGTGTTCGCGCACCGACCTTTATACCCCGGTAGACAAGGGAGGCGCATTAGTAGTTTGGCGCACCGACCTTTATACCGCTGAGGCCAAACGCCAGCTCGCGGACGCCTCCTCTTATCGCCCCCTTGACCACGACCCCACCTCCCACCACCAAACCATCATCTCCCAGACCATCCAGGACCTCATCACCTCAGGGATCTCCAATCCACCGCCTCCAACCTCATAGTCCCACAACCCCGCACCACCCGTTTCTACCTCCTGCCCAAAATCCACAAACCTGCCTGCCCCGGCCGACCCATTGTCTCAGCCTGCTCCTGCCCCACCGAACTCATCTCTGCATACCTCGACACGGTTCTGTCCCCTTTAGTCCAAGAACTCCCCTCCTACGTTCGGGACACCACCCATGCCCTCCACCTCCTCCATGATTTTCACTTCCCCGGTCCCCAACGCCTTATCTTCACGATGAACATCCAGTCCCTGTACACCTCCATCCCCCATCACGAAGGACTCAAAGCCCCCCTCTTCTTCCTTTCCCGCCGCACCAACCAGTACCCTTCCACTGACACCCTCCTTCGACTGACTGAACTGGTCCCCTCACCCTTAATAACTTCTCTTTCCAATCCTCCCACTTCCTCCAAACTAAAGGAGTTGCCATGGGCACCCGCATGGGCCCCAGCTATGCCTGTCTCTTCGTAGGATATGTGGAACAGTCCATCTTTCGCAACCACACTGGCACCACCCCCCACCTTTTCCTCCGCTACATCGATGACTGTATCGGCGCTGCCTCGTGCTCCCACGAGGAGGTTGAACAGTTCATCAACTTTACTAACACCTTCCATCCCGACCTCAAATTCACCTGGACTGTCTCAGACTCCTCCCTCCCCTTCCTAGACCTTTCCATTTCTATCTCGGGCGACCGACTCAACACAGACATCTACTATAAACCGACTGACTCCCACAGCTACCTGGACTACACCTCCTCCCACCCTGCCCCCTGTAAAAACTCCATCCCATATTCCCAATTCCTTCGTCTCCGCCGCATCTGCTCCCAGGAGGACCTGTTCCAATACCGTACAGCCCAGATGGCCTCCTTCTTCAAGGACCGCAGATTCCCCCCAGACGTGATCGACGATGCCCTCCACCGCATCTCCTCCACTTCCCGCTCCTCCGCCCTTGAGCCCCGCTCCTCCAACCGTCACCAAGACAGAACCCCACTGGTTCTCACCTACCACCCCACCAACCTCCGCATACAACGTATCATCCGCCGTCATTTCCGCCACCTCCAAACGGACCCCACCACCAAGGATATATTTCCCTCCCCTCCCCTATCAGCGTTCCGCAAAGACCACTCCCTTCGTGACTCCCTCGTCAGATCCACACCCCCCACCAACCCAACCTCCACTCCCGGCACCTTCCCCTGCAACCGCAGGAAATGTAAAACTTGCGCCCACACCTCCACACTCACTTCCCTCCAAGGCCCCAAGGGATCCTTCCATATCCGCCACAAGTTCACCTGTACCTCCACACACATCATTTACTGCATCCGCTGCACCCGATGTGGCCTCCTCTATATGGGGGAGACGGGCCGCTTACTTGCGGAATGCTTCAGAGAACTCCTCTGGGACACCCGGACCAACCAACCCAACCACCCCGTGGCTCAACACTTTAACTCTCCCTCCCACTCCACCGAGGACATGCAGGTCCTTGGACTCCTCCACCGGCAGAACATAACAACACGACGGCTGGAGGAGGAGCGCCTCATCTTCCGCCTGGGAACCCTCCAACCACAAGGAATGAACTCAGATTTCTCCAGTTTCCTCATTTCCCCTCCCCCCACCTTGTCTCAGTCGATTCTCTTGAACTCAGCACCGCCCTCCTAACCTGCAATCTTCTTCCTGACCTCTCCGCCCCCACCCCACTCCGGCCTATCACCCTCACCTTGACCTCCTTCCACCTATCACACCTCCATCGCCCCTCCCCCAAGTCCCTCCTCCCTACCTTTTATCTTAGCCTGCCTGGCACCCTCTCCTCATTCCTGATGAAGGGCTCTGGCCCAAAACGTCGAATTTCCTGTTCCTTGGATGCTGCCTAACCTGCTGTGCTATAACCAGCAACACATTTTTAGCTCTCACGTTAACAGACAATCCCTCACACTGACACAGTCATCCTCATACTGTGACTCTCACACTGACAGACACTCACTCACACTGACACACAGTCAACCTCACACTGAGGCTCTCACACTGACAGACACTACCTCGCACTGACTGACACTAACACATACTGACTGACCCTAACTGTCTCGGACTGACACTAATGCACACTGACACACACTAACACACAATGACTGACACGAACACACACTGACTGACACTAACACTCACTGACAGATACTAACTCACACTGACTGACACTGACACACACTGACTGACACTAACACACACTGACTGACACTAACTCACACTAACACACACTAATTCACACAAACAGACACTAACTCACACTGACACACATTAACTCACACTGACTGACACTGACACACACTGACTAACACACACTGACTGACACTAACTCACACTAACACACACTAACTGACACTAATACACACTAACACACACTGACTGACACTGACACACACTAACTGACACTAACACACACTGACTAACACTAACACTCACTACTGACATTAACACACACTAACACACACTGACTGACACTGACACACTGACTGACACTGTCACACACTTATACACACCTCCTGACACAAACACACACTGACTGACACTAACACACACTAACACACACTAACATACACTGACACACACTGATGCACACTGACTGACACTATCACACACTAACACACACTGACTGACACTGACACACACTAACACACACTGACAGGCACTAACACATACTGACACACACTAACTCCCACTGACACACACTGACCATGGTTCTCACTGGTATTAGTGAACACTGAGTGTAATCCTCTCAGTGACTGTGATGATCATACACACCGTGGGACACATACCCATACTGCCAGAATGTACCAGATCCTGACAGACCTGGACACTATCACACCCAGCTCAGCCAGCCTCTGACCCTCCAAATGCCCCTGTGTGTGTTGTCCAGGGAACCCCATTCACTGAGAGTTGTTCTGTTCCTAACTTCCCCCAGGAGCTGGGCCGGAGACAACAGAAGCTCAACTCCATTCCACAGCTGCACAAGGACCAACCACACGTGCTGCAGGTAAGTGCTCAAACTCAATCAGCCTCTCCCGACTGACTAGCTAGAAAGTGAATCAGACAACGTATACATTGAATGCAGGCTCAGTGACACAGAGTGATACACACACACACACACACACATACACACACACACACACACACACACACACGCACACACGCACACAGTCATACATCACAGAAGCAGGCCCTTCAGCCCATCCCGTCCATTACAGTTGAGGTTCCTAAACTGACCCGGTCCCATTTGCTTGTGTTTGGTCCCTATCCCTCTGACCCTTTCCTGTCCATGTACCTGTCCAATTATCTATCATATGTTATAATTGTACCTGGCTCTCCCACTTCCTCTGGTCGCCTGTTCCACAATAACACCACCCTCTGGGTGGAAAGGGGTTGCCCTCAGGTCCCATGTCAATCATTCCTGTCTCTGCTAAAACCAAAGCCCTGCCGTGTTGAACTCCCTTACCCTGGAGAAACCAACATAACTATTCATGCTATATCGATATCGACAGACACTCCCTCACACTGACACACAGTCATCCTCACACTGTGACTCTCGCACTGACAGACACTAACACACACTGACTGACACTAACACACACTGAGTGACACTAACTCACACTGACAGGCACTGACACACACTGACTGACACTAACTCACACTGACAGACACTAACACACGCTGACTGACAATCACACACATTAACTGACACTAACTCACACTGACAGTCACTAACACACTCTGACTGATACTAACACACACTGAGAGATACTAACTCACACTGACAGTCACTAACACACTCTGACTGATACTAACACACACTGAGAGATACTAACTCACACTGACAGACACTAACTCACACTTAATGACATTAACACACACCCACAGACTCAATCACACACTGTCTGACGCTGACTGACACCAACACACACTAACTCACACTGACAGACACCTACACATACTGACAGACACTAACTCACACTGACTGACACTAACACACACTGACTGACACTAACTCACACTGACTGACACTAACACACACTGACAGACACTAACACACACTGATAGGCACTAACAAACTCTAACGCACACTAACACACACTGACTAACACTAACACACATTTACACACACTGACTGACACTGACACACACTAACACACACTGACAGGCACTAACACACACGAACTCCCACTGACACACACTGACCATGGTTCTCACTGGTATTAGTGAACACTGAGTGTAATCCTCTCAGTGACTGTGATGATCATACACACCGTGGGACACATACCCATACTGCCAGAATGTACGCGATCCTGAGAGACCTGGACACTATCACACCCAGCTCAGCCAGTCTCTGACCCTCCAAATGCCCCTGTGTGTGTTGTCCAGGGAACCCCATTCACTGAGAGTTGTTCTGTTTCTAACTTCCCCCAGGAGCTGGGCCGGAGACAACAGAAGCTCAACTCCGTTCCACAGCAGCACAAGAACCAACCACTCGTGCTGCAGGTAAGTGCTCAAACTCAATCAGCCTCTTGTTATTGCCTGAATGAGCAGTTAATGAACTCCGCAATGGTGACTGTATCTTTGTAAACACCCGTCCGTACCTGTTACACTGCCAGTGGCTGGGACTGACATTGGGAGGTACATCCGTGCACACACACACACACACACACCCACTCACCTCCCACCCACATCCCGCCTTCCCCCCCCCCCCCAACACACACACACACACACACCCACTCACCTCCCACCCACATCCCGCCTTCCCCCCCCCCCAACACACACACACACACCCACTCACCTCCCACCCACATCCCGCCTTCCCCCCCCCCCCACCCCCCCCAACACACACACACACCTCCCACTCCCACTCCCACACACACTGTCATACATATACGGACACACACACGCACGCACACACACTCTGAATCCTTGCTCCCTGCACCAATTCTATAGCCACGCATGTATCTGCCATATCCTCCTATCCTTACCCTCACTAACACGTGGCTCTGGGAGTAATCTGGAGATTATCACCGGCAAGATCCTGGTTTTAAGATTTTTCCGAGCTCTCTATAATCACTCTGCAGGTCCTCATCCCTATTTTTACCGGTGTCATTGGGGCGAACGTGCAGATTGACTTCTGGCTGCTCCCCCTCCCCCTTGAGAACGTTCTGCAGCTGCTCTGAGACATCCTGGACCCTGGGCAGTGGGAGGCAACACCCGGATTCCTGTTTGCAGTCACAGAATCTCCGATCCTGTCTTTCCCCCCAATGATCGAGTCTCCTATCCCTGAGGTGCACGTTACCTCTCCCCTTTCTCACTGTGCCCCACAGCCAGTCACAGTGCCACTGACCTGACTACTGCTGCTTTCCCCTGAACGGTCACCCCTCCGCCCCACACCCCTCTCCCCCAACAGTATCCAAAATGGTATCCCAGGTTTCGAGGGGAATGGCCCCAGGGAATTCCTGCACTCTCGGCCAACTCCCTTTCCCTTTCCTGGTGGTCACCCAGCTACTCTCTGCCTGTACCTTCGGTGTGACCACATCACTGAAACTCTTACCTCTGAAGTGCTCAGCCTCTCCAATGATCCCGAGTGCATCCAGCTCCAGCTCCCTAACACGGTCTCCCTGGAGCTGCAGCTGGGTGCACTTCCCACACGTGTGGTCATCAGGGATGATGGGAGTCTCCCTGAGCTCCCACATCCTTCAGGAGGAACGTACGACTGCCCTAACTGCCATCTTAGCTGCTGTAAAACTAAAGAGGAAAGTTAAAAGGACTTTCCCTGAGCTCACCTGGACCTTTTAATGGAGCTGCTGCGCTCCGAATCCTCTCAGGCCAAAACCTCACTAATCCCCCTGCTACCAACAAATTTTCCAACAGCACATCTCTCTATCCCTCCACGATTTGTTTTGGTTGGAGGAGGTGGGAAGGAGGGGAACATGACAGTGATGCAGTGTTTGGGCCTTCAGGACTCCTTGGATACCAGGCCTACTCTTCAGGCCAGGGGACCGCTTCCAGCCGGAATGTGTGGGCCAAAGTGATGCCTCACCCTCTCAGCCACCTTCTGCTGGTCACATGACTTGTAAAAACTGCTGGTTTCCAGCACAGTCCCTGACTGAGTGTACCCCAGAGCGTTATGGAGGCTAGATCAATGAAAGTATTTCAAGAGGAGGTGGATGGATGTTTGAAATATAAGGGAGGTTTGGATTTCCTTGGAGTCATTCTGACAGTGGAAGGTCCATCAGCAGTGACTGGGATAGGAACTTTCTGTGGCTCCAGCTGTGGGCCACTGTCAGGGATAGATCCCCATGAAGCTGATCCAGGACACGTTCTCAAACTCAGGGTCAATCAGCACCGCAGCATCATTCCACATTGATACAGCATCTTCTGCTTTGTTACTTTCCACAGCTACATCACCTTGGACAACAGTAAAAAGTACCACAGGTAAAGAATCTCTTCAATAACAACACGGAATGAGGTTTGTATTGTTCCACTAACACAAAATGTGGGAAAGGAATTTACAGAAACACAGAGAAAACCCGGGACAACAACCAATCACATAAACCCATCAAAGTTCAGGCAGACAGGTGGTCTGAAAGGACAGCATCCTGGGATCTGTTACTGATCCCTCCACACGCAGACTGGATCACTGATCCTGGGATCTGTTACTGCTCCCTCCACACCCAGATGGATCACTGATCCTGGGATCTGTTACTGATCCTGGGATCTGTGACTGATCCCTCCACACCCAGCCTGGATCACTGATCCTGGGATCTGTTACTGATCCCTCCACACCTAGCCTAGATCACTGATCCTGGGATCTGATACTGACCCTGGGATCTGTTACTGATCCTGGGATCTGTTCCTGATCCCTCCACACCCAGCCTGAATCACTGATCCTGGGATCTGTCACTGATCCTGGGATCTGTAACTGGTCCCTCCACACCCAGACTGGATCACTGATCCTGGGATCTGTTACTGATCTCTCCCACCCCCTGACCTGGATCATTAATGCTGGGATCTGTTCCTGATCCCTCCACATCCTGACCTGGATCATTGATGCTGGGATCTGTTCCTGATCCCTCCCTCACCCCGACCTGGATCATTAATGCTGGAATCAGTTCCTGATCCCTCCCACACCCTGACCTGGATCATTTCTGAAAACGTGTTGATTGCTCAGATGTTGGAAAAATGTATCCACCGAGCGAGATTTGTGGACACAGCTTGCGGTTGTGAATCCTGGGCTGGGAAGGTTGAAGGTGTGTTTTTCTATAGCCAGGAATAGATACTGAGGAAGCAGGCAGACAGACCCCAGACAAGTGGACCTCCTTTATTCAAGCAGAAACCAGTTAATGCAGGGAGAGGATAAACGGATACCATCCCCACACCCCCCACCCTCCCCCCAACCCACCGCCCACCCCCAACCCCCGTCCATCCCGAAACTGGCCTAGGATGGGAGATCAATGACACACTTGGATTTAGAGTCATGGAAACAGACCCTTTGGTCCAACCCATCCATGCCAGCCAGATATCCCAACCCAATCTAGTCCCACCTGCCAGCACCCGGCCCATATCCCTCCAAACCCTTCCTATTCATATACACATCCAAATGCCTCTTAAATGTTGCAATTATACCAGCCTCCACCACATCCTCTGGCAGCTCATTCCATACACGTACCACCCTGTGTGTGAAAACGTTGCCCCTTAGGTCTCTTTTATATCTTTCCCGTCTCACCCTAAACCTATGCCCCCTAGTTCTGGACTCCTCCGCCCCAGGGAAAAGACTTCGACTATTTACCCTATCCATGCCCCTCATAATTTTGTAAACCTCTATAAGGTCACCTCTCAGCCTCCGACGCTCCAGGGAAAACAGCCCCAGCCTGTTCAGCCTCTCCCTATAGCTCAGATCCTCCATCCCAGACAACATAATTGTAAATCTTTTCTGAACCCTTTCAAGTTTCACAACATCTTTCCAATAGGAAGGAGACCAGAATTGCTAGCAATATTCCAACAGTGGCCTAACCAATGTCCTGGACAGCCACAGCATGACCTCCCAACCCCTGTACTCAATACTCTGACCAATAAAGGAAAGCATACCAAACGCCTTCTTCACTATCCTATCTACCTGTGACTCCACTTTCAGGGAGCTATGAACCTGTACTCCAAGGTGTCTTTGTTCAGCAACACTCCCTAGGACCTTACCATTAAGTGTATAAGTCCTGCTAAGATTTGCTTTCCCAAAATGCAGTACCTCGCATTTATCTGAATTAAACTCCATCTGCCACTTCTCAGCCCATTGGCCCATCTGGTCCAGATCCTGTTGTAATCTGAGGTAACTCTTCTCTGTCATCTCCAATTTTGGTGTCATCTGCAACTTACTAACTGTACCTCTTATGCCTCTTATGTAACTGACAAAAAGTAGAGGACCCAGCACTGATCCTTGTGGCATTCCACTGGTCACAGGCCTCCAGTCTGAAAAACAACCTTCCACCACCACCCTCTGTCTTCTACCTTTGAGCCAGTTCTGTATCCAAATGGCTAGTTAATAGACAGTAGACAATAGGTGCAGGAGTAGGCCATTCTGCCCTTCGAGCCTGCACCACCATTCAATATGATCATGGCTGATCATTCCTAATTATTATCCTGTTCCTGCTTTATCTCCATAACCCTTGATCCACTATCCTTGAGAGCTCTATCCAACTCTTTCTTAAATGAATCCAGAGACTGGGCCTCCACTGCCCTCTGGGGCAGAGCATTCCACACAGCCACCACTCTCTGGGTGAAGAAGTTTCTCCTCATCTCTGTCCTAAATGGCCTACCCCGTATTTTTAAGCTGTGTCCTCTGGTTCGGCACTCACCCATCAGCGGAAACATGTTTCCTGCCTCCAGAGTGTCCAATCCTTTAATAATCTTACATGTCTCAATCAGATCCCCTCTCAGTATTCTAAACTCAAGGGTATACAAGCCCAGTCGCTCCAGTCTTTCAGCGTAAGGTAATCCCGCCATTCCAGGAATTGACCTCGTGAACCTACACTACACTCCCTCAATAGCCAGAATGTCTTTCCTCAAATTTGGCGACCAGAACTGCACACAGTACTCCAGGTGTGGTCTCACCAGGGCCCTGTACAGCTGCAGAAGAACCTCTTTGCTTCTATACTCAATCCCTCTTGTTATGAAGGCCAGCATGCTATTAGCCTTCTTCACTACCTGCTGTACCTGCATGCTTGCCTTCATTGACTGGTGTACAAGAACACCCAGATCTCTCTGTACTGCCGCTTTACCTAAATTGATTCCATTTAGGTAGTCATCTGCCTTCCTGTTCTTGCCACCAAAGTGGATAACCATACATTTATCCACATTAAACTGCATCTGCCATGCATCTGCCCACTCACCTAGCCTGTCCAGGTCACCCTGTAATCTCCTAACATCCTCCTCACATTTCACCCTGCCACCCAGCTTAGTATCATCAGAAAATTTGCTAATGTTATCACTAATACCATCTTCTATATCATTAATATATATTGTAAAAAGCTGGGGTCCCTGCGGGGCCCCATTGGTCACCGCCTGACATTCCGAAATGGAGCTGTTTGTTTCCTGTCTTTGTTTCCTGTCACTCAAAAGAGCTTCTGTGCAGAGGAGATGACTTGGGGGTGCAGTGAGAGAGAGACTCACTGAAATCCTTGTAGAGGGAGACTCACTGAAATCCTTGTAGAGGATTTCCCTGTCAGCCAACCAACTTTCAATCCAAGTCAGTACTTTGCCTCCAATACCATACGCCCTAATTTTGCTCACTAACCTCCAATGTGGGACTTTATCAAAAGCTTTCTGAAAGTCCAGGTACACTGCATCTACTGGATCTCCCTTGTGCATCTTCTGGGTTACATCCTCAAAACATTCCAGAAGATTAGTCAGCATGATTTCCCCTTCATAAATCCATGCTGACACTAACCTATCCTGTTACTGCTATCCAGATGTGTCCTAATTTCATCCTTTATAATAGACTCCAGCATCTTTTCCACCACTGAGGTCAGACTAACTGGTCTATAATTTCCTGATTTCCCTCTCCCCCCTTTCTTAAAAAGTGGTACAACATTATCCACCCTCCAATCCGCAGGAACTGATCCTGAATCTATAGAACATTGGAAAATGATCACTAACCCATCCATGATTTCCCGTGTCACCTCCTTCAGTACCCTGGGATGTAGACCATCAGGCCCCAGGGATTTATTAGCCTTCAGACCTAACAGTCTCTCCAACACCAATTCCTGGCAAATATAAATTCCCTTCAGTTCAGGTCCTTCAGCCACTGTTACCTCAGGGAGATTGCTTGTGTCTTCCCCAGTGAACACAGATCTGAAATACCAATTCAATTCTTCTGCCATTTCTTTGTTCCCTGTAATATATTCCCCTATTTCTGTCTTCAAGGGCCCAATTTTAGTCTTAACCATTTTTTTGCCTTTCACATACCTACTATCCTCCTTTATATTTTTGGCCAGTTTACCTTCGTACCTCATTTTTCTCTGCATATTTCCTTCTTAGTAATCCTCTGTTGTTCTTTAAAAGCTTCCCAGTCCTCCATTTTCCCACTTATCTTTGCTAAGTTATACTTTTTCTCTTTTAACTTTATATGTTTTTTAACTTCCCTCGTCAGCCACGGCCACCCCTGCCTCCTTAGGATCTTTCTTCCTTTTTGGAATGAACTGATCCTGCGACTTTTACATTATACACAGAAATATCTGCCATTGTTCCTCCACTGCATCCCTGCTAGGGTATTGCACCATTGAACTTTGGCCAGCTCCTCCCTCATAGCTCCATAGTTCCCTTTATTCAACAGAAATATTGTCACTTCCGATTGTACCCTCTCCCTCTCAGATTGCAGATTGAAGCTTATTGTATTATGGTCACTACTTCCCAATGGCTCCTTCACTTCGAGTTCCCTGATCAATACTAGATCCAGAATTGCCTTCTCCCTGGTCGGCTCCAGCACCAGCTGTTCTAAGAATCCATCTCGGAGGCACTCCACAAAGTCTCTTTCTTGAGGTCCAATACCATCCTGATTCTCCCAGTCTACCTGCATGTTGAAATCCCCCATAACAACTGTAGTAACATCTTTGTGACAGGCCAATTTCAGCTCCTGATTCAACTTACACACTACATCCAGGCTACTGTTTGGGGGCCTGTAGATAACTCCCAAGAGGGTCTTTTTACCCTTAGTATTTCGTAGCTCTATCCGCAGTGACTCTACATCCCCTGATTCTAGGTCCCCCCGCGCAAGGGACTGAATGTCATCCCTTAACAACATGGCCACCCCACCCCCTCTGACCGTCAGTCTGTCCTTACGATAGCACGTGTAGCCTTGAATATTCATTTCCCAGGCCCTGTCCACTTGAAGCCACGTCTCAGTTATCCCCACAACATCGTAACTGCCAATTTCCAAAAGAGCCTCAAGCTCATCCACCTTATTTCTAATCCTTCGTGCATTCATATATAGTATTTTTAATTTGTTACTGCCCTCATCCTTCCCATCAACCCCTATTTCACTCAACCTTACAGCATGATCCCTTTCCGAGTTTTCTGCCTCATTGATACAGTTGTCTCTCTTGACTTCCCTTGTTCTAACTTTCCCTCCAATTTCGTTTTTAAGCTTCCAGTTTGTCCCCTCCCCTCCGCTACTTAGTTTAAACGCAGCCGTGTTGCAGTGGCAAACCTGCCTGCCAGAATGCTGGCCCCCCAACTATTAAGGTGCAAACCGTCCTTCTTGTAAAATTTATGCTTCCCACAAAACATACCCCAGTGATCCAAGAATTTAAATCCTTGCTTCCTGCACCAGTTCCCCAGCCACACATTCAAGTCCATTATCTCCCTGTTCCTGGTCCTCTCCAGCCCGAGGAACTGGAAGCAAACTGGAGATAACCACCCTGGGTGTCCTGCTTTTCAGCTGCCTTCCGAGTTCTCCGAAGTCCCACTGTAGAATGTCCCTCCTCTTTTTCCTGACATCATTTGTGCCGACATGTACCACCACGTCTGGCTCTTCACCCTCGCCCTTGAGGATTTCCTGCCTTCTGTCTGTGATGGCCATAATCCTGGCACCAGGAAGGTAACACACCATCCTCAAATCCCACCTGCTGCTGCAGAAACCCCAGTCAGTCCCTCTCACTATGGAGTCCCCTATTCCCACGGCTCTGTGCGATGTCTGACTCCTCCGCTCTGTATCCACGCCAACCTTTGATTGACAGACCTGGCCGCCTCGCAGACTGGCAGTGTCACCTGTCTCTACGGTTTCCAAAAGATTCAACCTGTTCCTGACAGGTACTTCCCCCAGGGTCTCTTGCACCTGTCTCATCTCTGTCTTCCTCATCGTCTTCTCCCTTCTGCTCTCTTCTGGTATGGTCGGTGTAATCACCTCACTAAAGGTCTTGTCCTGAAAGATCTTGTTCTCTCGGATGAGCCTAAGGTCCTCAAGTTCTTTCATCAGTGCTGCAATATGCTCTGTCAGTAGCTGAACGTGTACACACTTTCCACACTTATACGAGCCAGACACACCAGAGTCCCTGACCTCCCACATCATAAACGCAGTACACTGAACCAGCTGGGCAGTCATGTCTTCACCCTCTTCAACTGTGGCCTAATCACTTCTCTCAACCTCCTTGTCAAAGACTCCTGAGCTAAAGCCTCAACCTTCAATCCAAGGAACTTCTTTGGACCCTCTTTTTGGCAAGTCTGTGGACTTTTAGTTCTCCCTGTATTCCATGAGATCTAACCTTGCTAACCAGTCTCCCATGGGGAACCTTGTCAAATGCCTTACTGAAGTCCATATAGATCACATCTACTGCTCTTCCCTCATCAATCCTCTTTGTTACGTCTTCAAAAAACTCAATCAAGTTTGTGAGACATGATTTCCCACACACAAAGCCATGTTGACTATCTTGAATCAGTCCTTGCCTTTCCAAATACATGTACATCCTGTCCCTCAGGATTCCCTTCAACAACTTGCCCATCACTGAGGTCAGGCTCACTGGTCTATAGTCCCCTGGCTTGTCTTTACCACCCTTCTTAAACAGTGGCACCACGTTTGCCAATCTCCAGTCTTCCGGCACCTCACCTGTGACTATCGATGATACAAATATCTCAGCAAGAGGCCCAGCAATCACTTCTCTAGCTTCCCACAGTTTCTGGAGATGTTGTCACTTTAACAAGGTTCTTTTATCCTTGGGGTGTTTGTTTAAAGAGCAGTGATAAAGGCCGAGGAGCTGGAATGTCTCAGAATGAGTCGGATTTAACCTTGACAGGGGTGTGTCCTGTTCTCCCATCTCAGGTTCAGTCTGGTTTGGTTTCCTCACGTATTTCACACAGAGATGTTGCTGATAGCAGGTCCAGAAAGTGGTCCAGAGAAAAGGTTCCCTGATTCAGCAGATGATTCCTGGCTGAGCTTTCTCCCTGAAATCTCTCCTGCCTGTAAGAACCTGGGTTTGAATGGACCTTTTGCCAAGGGGTGTGTTTATGGGACGTTACGGGAATTGGAACAGCCCTTTAGTTAAGTTGCAGTATCAAGTTGGTTCAGTTTTTCAGGACTTACATTATTGTAAATCCCGTTTTGTTTTGTTTGGTGTTTCATCGCTCATGTTGAAATAAATTCTGTTTTGCTTAAAGCTGACTGGTTTGACCAGCTGCATCATGCCTGGAATATCTACTTCACATCTGTCTTTAAAATAAGATAAAGTTCGGGTCTAGGCTTCAAATATTTTTGGGTGGGGGAGTGGGGTGAATCGGTGGTCTGGCCTGATCTCCAACAATTTTACAATAAAAAGCAATACTTTTATCCACTTGCTGTTAATAATCACATCCAACGTGATGATGATGTTTCTCCCTCTTACTTTAGTTACCCAATCCCAGGGAAGACCTCATCAATGATGGGCATCCCTTTGGACAGTCCTATGTTCCCATATTCTCATGGTGTTTAGCAGACACTGTCATCGCTGGGCCTTGGGATCTTTCTGTGCATCCTATTCATTTGCATTTCAAAGTTACTGCCTCAGGTTGGCTAATCTCTAAAAACAGCTCAAATTCTGTTCCTCGTTGTTTTCAAAGTGCTGTCTTTGTCAAACCCAGTTAGTCCGCTAATATTTCCCAGCGTCCCCGTTACAAGTGAACATATAAAAGCCAGTTAGGTTTAACTAATTGTGCTAAGATTTATAATATTAATTCTGTTATAAACACAGTTATAAAGTGTAAAGTCATACAGCTACATTACAGTTAGCAATTTGTTATTTATGGGATGTGAATAATCGAGTTTGCTCTGGGTGTGAAGGAAGCTGTTTCTGAAAGGGAACTAATCTTCAATTCGAGGCTTAAATGCTTTGTTTTTAATTGGATCTAATTGAAACTTACAGAATACTGAATGGTCTGGACAGAGTGGGTATTGGGAAGATGTTTCTATTGGTCGGAGAGACTCGGACCAGAGGGCACAGCCTGAGAGGAAAGGGAAGATCCTTTAGAACAGAAATAAGGAGAAACTTCTTCAGCCAGAGAGTGGGAAATCGATGGAATTCACTGCCACAGAGGCCAGGTCACTGAGGATAGTTAAAACAGAGATAGATAGACTCTTGATTGCCAAGGGGATCAAAGGTTACCGGGAGAAAGGGGAAAAATGGGGTTGAGAAACCTATCAGCCATGATCAAATAATGGAGAAGACCCAATGGGCTGAATGGCCAAGTTTCTGCTCCTGAGTCGAATGGTCTTATAGTTGGACAAGGTGGGATCGGGGTGTAATCAGGGTGGAATCAGGGTATAATCAGAGCAGAATCAGGGTGGAATCAGGGCGGAATCAGGGTGCCAGTGTGTGTGCAAGGTGGCTGGAGTCCTGGCCAAGACTGCGATGTCATTGTTGGAGCAGATAGTGATCTCCTGAAAAGCAGCAGTGATGCATTGTGTCCCTGCTGAGGGGAATACATCGAAAGGGGATGAGTGGTCTCCTGCTGTGTCCTCAGCAGGAGCTGTGTCTCCCCTCAGCACTTCAGTTACAAACTGAGCTGGTGCCTGGGCTGTCCAACCTTACTCTGACCTTGTTCTTCTCAATTCCACAGAAGAGCCTGATTCAAACAGTGCGTGGACAGGGATCGTGGTGCCAATTTTAACATTAGCTGTCATGACATATACACTCTCTAAGCTACTTCTGCGAAAGGGGATTGTCTGCAGGAAACCACCTGGACTATCAGCTGCTGCTCAGTTAACCTGCACAAGGTAATGGCCATCAGCTATTCACAGCAGCACACAATTCTTACAGTGCCAAAGGAGACCATCGTACCCAGACCAGCTCTTTCAACAGGAGTTTATCCCCATATCCCTGTTCACATCTTCATCCAGTCCCCTTCAGAATGCCTCAGTTGTAACTACCCCCACCACATTTTCATGTTTGTGCATTCCACCCCCAAACTATTCACTGAGTAAACGGTTTGACATCACCTCCTCGCTCTTGGACTCTGTGCCCCTCTTGATAAGGTTAAGGACAGTGTGTGTGTGTACTGCATTAACTTCCCTCTCCACCTGCCCTGCCACCTTCAATGATCTCTACACCGAGACACCCAGCTCCCTCTGCTCCTGAACCCCATTTAGGGGGGTACAGCTCCCCTTCCATTTGATATTAAATTACTTACAGTGTGGAAACAGGTCCTTCGGACCAACAAGTCCACACCAACCCGCCGAAGCGCAACCCACCCAGACCCATTCCCCTACATTTACCCCTTCACCTAACACTACGGGCAATTTAACATGGCCACTTCACCTAACCTGCACATTTTTGGATTTGAAACCCACACAGACACGGGGAGAATGTACAAACTCCCCACAGACAGTCGCCTGAGGCGGAAATTGAACCCAGGTCTCTGGCGCTGTGAGGCAGCAGTGCTAACCACTGTGCCACCGTGCCACCTACATTGTCTGTCAATGTTCTTCCAACCAAAATGCATCACCTCACTTCCAGATTGAGTTCCGGAACCACAATATCATGCTGCAACCAAATAAAACATTGGAATATTGTGTACAGTTCTGGTCTCCCCATTACAGGAAGGATGTGGAAGCTTTGGAAAAGGTGCAGAGGAGATTTACCAGGATGTTGCCTGGTCTGGAGGGAAGGTCTTATGAGGAAAGGCTGAGAGACTTGGGTCTGTTCTCATTGGAGAGAAAAAGGCTAAGAGAGGATTTGATAGAGACATACAAGATGGTCAGAGGATTAGATAGGGTGGACAGTGAGAGTCTTTTTCCTAGGATGATGACGTCAGCTGTACGAGGGGACACATCTACAAATTGAGGGGTGATAGATTTAAGACAGATGTCAGAGGCAGGTTCTTTACTCAGAGAGTAATAAGGACATGGAATGGCCGACCTGCCAATGTAGTTAACTCAGCCACATGAGGGAGATTTAAACAATCCTTAGCTAAGCACATGGATGATGATGGGATAGGGTAGGGAAACAAGCTGAGAATAACATTGAGGGCTGAAGGGCCTGTTCTGCGCTGTATTGTTCTATGTTCCATGTTCCTCATCTTTCTCATCTGCAAACATTGCCATTACCCAGATTATTAATAAGGTGCCAAGGCAACTCAGCCCCAGGGAACTCCACAACAAACCTTCCTCCGGCGTAAAAAAGATCCATTGCCCATTATTCTGTTTCCTGTTAGTCAGCTCAGATTAATCCACTTTGCTCGTGCCCCTGTTATAGCCTGACCGATTACTTTCTTCATGTGTCTGTTGGGTGGCACTATCTCGAACTCCTTCTTGGAATCCATGTGTGTCACATCAACCTTATTACCCTCAGCATTTCTTCCCATTAACTCTTTAAAAACCTCCAGCAACTTAATGAAACATGATTTCCTGTTTAGAAATCTGTGCTGACTCTTCTGAATTGACCCAGTTTTTTCCGTGTGATGACTAATTCTCTCCTGGTTAATTGTTTCTTGAAGTTTCTCTGACTGGTCTGTACTCGCTGAGATTATCCTTATAACCTTTCTGGGAGAAGGCAGGAATGTTTGTGGTTCTCCAGTTTTTTGACACCGCTACCAAGTCCAGGGAAGAGAGATTGAGAGATTGTAGCCAGTGCCCACCCAGTTTCTCCCCTCACTCCCTTCAAACTCCCTGTCCCTTGTTTACTGTAAATGCCAAACATCTGCTTGAATCTGTACTTCCCAACTCCTGTCTGATAGCGTCATAATTTCCTTTTCCCCAATTAATATCTTCCCTCGGTAACTGCTCCTTTCCCTCTCCAAGGCGATGGTAAATGTGAGGCGGTTGTGGTCACTGTCACCAAAGTGTTCTCCCACCGCGAGATCTGACACCTGTCCTGGCTCGTTGCCGAGCACCAAATCCAAAATGGCCTCTCCCCTCGTCGGCCTGTCTACATACTGAGTAAGGAAACCCTCCTGAACACACCTGACAGAACGGCTCCAGCCAAACCATCTGCACTAAGGAGGTTCCAGTCGATATTGGGAAAGTTGAAATCACCCATAACAACAACCCTGCTACTTCTGCATTTTTCCAGAATCTGCCCGCCTGTGAGATCTTCAACCTCCCTCCTGCTATTTGGGGGTCTGTAGAAAACCCCCAATGAGGTGGCTGTTCCCTTACTGTTCCTAACTCCCACCCATACTGACTCAGTAGACAAACCTTCCTCAACAACCTTCGTTTCTGTAGATGTGATGCACTCTCTGATTAGCAATGCTACACCCCCTCCTCTTTTTCCACCCTCCCTGTTCTTTCTAAATGTTCTAGACCCTGGAAGATCAAGCAACCATCCCTGCCCCAGTGAAACCCACGTCTCCATTATGGCCACAACATCGTAGCCCAAGTTGGTCATGCTTATTTTGGACACTCCTTGCGTGAAAGCAGACCCACTTTGTTTCATCGCGTGAGAAACCTTCCTGATAGATTTAAGATATCCTGTCACTGTCCCGTCTGCAACCGTCCCCCTCTCAGACATGTGGCTCTGATTCCCACCCCCTGCCAAACTAGTGTAAACCCTCCCGAATCACACAGGCAAATCTCCCACCTCCCGCTCTCACTGCCTGACCCTCCTGGTGGTCACCCATCGATCTGGCTGAACCTTTGGGGTAACCACTTTCCTGAAACTCTGATCTATAAGATGTTCAGTCTCCTGTAGAACTTAGAACACTGAACACAGAACATAGATCATAGAACATAAACATAGACATAGATCATAGAACATAGACATAGAACATAGACATAGATCATAGAACATAGAACATAGACCTAGATCATAGAACATAGACCCAGATCATAGAACATAGACATAGAACACTGAACACAGAACATAGAACATAGACATAGATCATAGAACATAGAACACTTAACACAGAACATAAACACAGAACACAGAACATAGAACATAGACATAGATCATAGATCATAGATCATAGATCATAGAACATAGAACACAGAACACTGAACACTGAACATAGAACATAGAACATAGACATAGATCATAGAACATAGCATAGAACACTGAACACAGAACATAGAACATAGACATAGATCATAGAACATAGAACACTTAACACAGAACATAAACACAGAACACAGAACATAGAACATAGACATAGATCATAGATCATAGATCATAGATCATAGAACACTGAACACTGAACATAGAACATAGAACATAGACATAGATCATAGAACATAGCATAGAACACTGAACACAGAACATAGAACATAGACATAGATCATAGAACATAGACATTAAACACTGAACATAGAACATAGAACATAGACATAGATCATAGAACACTGAACACAGAACATAGACGTAGATCATAGAACATAGATCATAGAACATAGATCATAGAACATAGATCATAGAACATAGATCATAGAACATAGATCATAGAACATAGAACATAGATCATAGAACATAGAACATAGAACACTGAACATAGAACACTGAACATAGAACACTGAACATAGAACACTGAACATAGAACACTGAACATAGAACACTGAACACAGAACATAGAACACAGAACATAGAACATAGACATAGATCATAGAACATAGCATAGAACACTGAACATAGAACATAGAACATAGACATAGATCATAGAACACTGAACACAGAACATAGACGTAGATCATAGAACATAGATCATAGAACATAGATCATAGAACATAGATCATAGAACATAGAACACTGAACATAGAACACTGAACACAGAACATAGAACATAGAACATAGACATAGATCATAGAACATAGCATAGAACACTGAACACAGAACATAGAACATAGACATAGATCATAGAACATAGACATTAAACACTGAACATAGAACATAGACATAGATCATAGAACACTGAACACAGAACATAGACGTAGATCATAGAACATAGATCATAGAACATAGATCATAGAACATAGATCATAGAACATAGAACATAGAACATAGATCATAGAACATAGAACATAGAACACTGAACATAGAACACTGAACATAGAACACTGAACATAGAACACTGAACACAGAACATAGAACATAGACATAGATCATAGAACACTGAACACAGAACATAGACGTAGATCATAGAACATAGATCATAGAACATAGATCATAGAACATAGATCATAGAACATAGAACATAGAACACTGAACATAGAACACTGAACACAGAACATAGAACATAGACATAGATCATAGAACATAGCATAGAACACTGAACATAGAACATAGAACATAGACATAGATCATAGAACACTGAACACAGAACATAGACGTAGATCATAGAACATAGATCATAGAACATAGATCATAGAACATAGATCATAGAACATAGATCATAGAACATAGATCATAGAACATAGAACACTGAACATAGAACACTGAACATAGAACACTGAACACAGAACATAGAACATAGACATAGATCATAGAACATTGCATAGAACACTGAACACAGAACATAGAACATAGACATAGATCATAGAACATAGACATTAAACACTGAACATAGAACATAGACATAGATCATAGAACACTGAACACAGAACATAGACGTAGATCATAGAACATAGATCATAGAACATAGATCATAGAACATAGATCATAGATCATAGAACATAGATCATTGAACATAGATCATTGAACACTGAACACCGAACACCGAACACCGAACACCGAACACCGAACACAGACATAGAACACTGAACACTGAACATATACATAGAACATAGATATGGAACATAGAACGTAGATCATAGACATAGAACATAGAACAGAGAAATGGGACATAGACATAGAATACTGAACACAGAACATAGAACACTGGCATCGAACATAGACATGGAACATATAACTATTATAGACTAGGCCAGAATACTCAGAACATTCTTAAGCAGGCAGCTCAGACCCGTAACTTTGCAAGGTAAGTTAGTAAGTAAGTTAGCTAGGTTGACTACTAGATTTTAAAACAGACAGAAAATTATTCACAAAATTACACAATGAAACACGAAGATCAGAATAAAGAATCCCCCCCCCCCCAGAACTCAGTCTATCCAAACTAGACTTAATGATGCTGTTCCGCATACACACAACAGTCCCAATAAGCAAACTCCTTTTAAGCACCAATATCAATGGAATACATGCTTTCAGGTTAAGGTCGAAGGGCAGAAAGAGAGAGAGAGGATCCACACAGTTCCCTGTTGAACTTCCCAGTTCAAGACTGAACTAAACTGACCTGCTCAGTTAGAGAGCTGACCACTCCCCCTCCATTATACAGGTCACTTCTAAAACATGACCACTTTGGCCTGACATTTCATCTGTTTACATATAAACAAAAGGCCTCTCAATACCCTTTAATCTATTGACCAAACCATTCTGATCGGAGCCTGGCCTGGTTTATTACCCCTCTGAAAACAATCAAGGACAGAGTCTCCTTGAGCCAAGGGACAGTTTTTAGTTAAAAAAAGGACTAGCTTTGTGACATAATATAAACATAGAACATAGGGGAGCTTTAAACCAGTGTCTACAGGAAAACAGCACATACGGACCAAATACTGAATGACAGAAGTATCATCCCAACATCTACAAATGAAGCTGCATTAGAATATTATTTCAATGAGCCACCACACACTGCAGCACAGAGGAACAGCACAGAGGAACTACACAGAGCAGAGGAAAATCCCCTATACCATGTATTCAAAACAAAATGGGTACCCAATGAACACAGTCAGCTGATTTCTCAGCAACAAACTCAAACAAGCAGAAAGAACACATCCAGAAACCCTAGCCACTCTCCCCTACATCAAAGACATCTCAGAAATGACTGCCAGACTACTCAGAGCTGAAAATGTGTTGCTGGAAAAGCGCAGCAGGTCAGGCAGCATCCAAAGATTTTCCTGAAGAAGGGCTTATGCCCGAAACGTCGATTCTCCTGCTCTTTGGATGCTGCCTGACCTGCTGCGCTTTTCCAGCAACACATTTTCAGCTCTGATCTCCAGCATCTGCAGTCCTCACTTTCTCCGCCAGACTACTCAGACCCCTTGGCATCACGGTAGCCCACAAACCCACTAAAACAGCAGCTGATGAACTTGAAAGACCCTATACAGACAACAAGCAAAACTAATGTCATTTACAAAATACTGTGCAAGGACTGAAACAAACACTACATTGGACAAACAGGCAGAAAACTAGTCACCAGGATACATGAACACCAACTAGCCACTAAACGACATGACCCTCTCTCACTAGTATCCTCACATACAGATGAGGAAGGACACCACTTCAACTGGGACAACACATCCATCCTAGAACAAGCCAAACAGAGACACACACGGGAATTCCTGGAAGCATGGCATTCCAACCGGAACTCTATCAACAAACACATCGAGTTAGACCCCATCTACCACCCCCTGAGAAAAGGAACAGAGAGTGACTTCGCTGTCAGAAATGACATCACCACAGGAAATGACATCAACAACCCAAAGAAACCCAAACATATAAATTGAAGGAGTAATGAGCAGTGCTTTGCCTGAGGCCCACGAAGGTGTTACCTCGTAGGGTGACAAAACATCAGGAAATGAACCTCCCAGCCCAGTGAGCAAACCTACATCCAGAACCTCAACCCGAGCTACAAATCTTTGCAAACCTCACTAAAGATATATAGCATAGAACACAGACATAGAATATAGCACACAGCATATAGAGCATGGACATAGAACACAGACATAGAATATAGGACACAGCACATAGAACATGGACATAGAATATAGCACACAGCACATAGAACACAGACATAGACTATAGCACACAGCACATAGAACATTGACATAGAACACAGACATAGAATATAGCATACAGACATAGGACATAGAATATAGAACACAGACATAGAACATAGAACATTGAACATTGCCATAGAACACAGACATAGAACATAGAACACAGAACATTGAACGCTGCCATAGAACATCACAGCACAGTACCTTTAACCCTTGATGTTGCACTGACCTGAGAAACTAATCTGAAGCCCTTCTATCCTACACTATTCCATTATGATCCATATGTTTATCCAATGACCTATTAAATGTACTTAAAGTTGGTGAATCTACTACCATTGCAGGGAAAGCATTCCATACCCTCACTAATCTCTGAGTAAAAAAACTACCTCCTATATCTATAACCCCTCAATTTAAAGCTATGCCCCCTCGTGCTCACCGTCCCCATACTTGGAAAAAGGCTCTCCCTGTCCACCCTATCTAACCCACTGATTATCTTGTATGTCTCTATTAAGTCACCTCTCAACCTTCTTCTCTCTAATAAAAACAGCCTCGAGTCCCTCAGCCTTTCCTCGTAAGACCTTCCCTCCATACCAGGCAACATCCGAGTAAATCCCCTCTGAACCCTTTCCAAAGCTTCCACATCCTTCTTATAATGCAGTGACCAGAACTGTACACAATACCCCAAGTGGGGCCGCACCAGAGTTTTATACAGCTGCAGCATGACCTCTATGTGGACCACGCCTTGGGGCTGCTCCCCCTCCCCCTCCCCCTCAAGGATCCAAGACATGCCAAGCTCTAGTACCTGGGAGGCAACACACTAACCGTGAGTCTCTCTCATTCCCACAGATCCCCCTATCTGTCCCCCTAACTATCGAGTCCCCAGTGACTACTGCTCTGCTTCTCTCCCCACTTCTCCTCGGAGCAGCAGGGACAGACTCTGTGCCAGAGACCTGGACCCCATTGCTTTCCCCGGTAAGTGGGTCCCCCCCACAACAGTATCCAAAATGGTATACATGTTATTGAGGGGAACGGCCACAGGGGATCCCTGCACTCTCTGCCGGTTCCCTTTCTGATGCTCACAGTGGCCTCTCTAACCCCATCCAAATGAGCCCACCCTACAGGTCAGATACATCAGAGAGAGCTGGACCATACCGACTGGGACAAACTTTCACCAGTTTCTTCTTCTTCATTCAGAGTTGAAAAAGATGCCTCTGCTGGATTGGACAACCAAGACCCTGACGAGCACCGTTTGACAGCCTGAACAAGTAAGGAGTAAGGAACCATTTCGGACACTGTCACTCTCTCAAACAGCAGTGTGTTGGCTGGGTTCACCGGCTCAGCGATGAAATATTGGTGTTGGAGCACAAAGATTCAGTGTACCCTGAGAGAACCAGCACAGGAGGGTGGCAGTGTCATAGGGGACCGGTTTCCTTGTCTGATGGAGTATGGGGATGTCAGTATTCCCACAGGAACAGACCTGACCTTCTCCTGCAAGGGCAGGCAATCTCTCCCACCTTGATGTGGGGCGGGAGGAGAGGGCACGGTTGTCAGGGATACCCCCAACTGTCCAGGCTGCCTGGAGCCTAGGATAGGCTGTATTCCCCTGTCATAAGGAAGGGAGGGGTGCTGAGGGATATGGTGGGAGGTGGGGGGGGGGGGGGGGGGGGGGGGGGGGGGGGGGAGGGGTTTCACTGTCGGTGAATCCGGCAGAAAGACAGTGAGATGTCCTGACAGGCAATGGACACGGGAGACAGGCTTCATGGTGTGAGACGCTGAGGGGACAGAACAGGTCGGGCTCTATGTGGGGGTGGGGGAATGTGTGTCCCCCAGTGACACGCACACCCCCCTCCTCCCCCACACACCTATGCTTACACTCACACACCCACACATCCACACAGACACACACACCCGCACATATATACCCCACACACACATACACCCACACACCTACTTACACTCACACACCCACACATCCACACACACACACACACCCTCACACCCTCACATACCCCCACACACCCATATACCCACACACACACTCCCCCACCCACACCCACACATCCACACACACACACACACACACACCCTCACACACTCATATACCCACACACACACCCCCACCCACACATCCATACACACACACCCTCACACATCCCCACACACACACATACCCTCACACACCCACACATATATACCTTCCAAATAGCCACACACACCCTCACACACACCCATATACCCACACACGCACCCACACCCACACACACACACACACCCTCACATAGCCACCCACCGCATGTATACTCTCCACACAGCCCCACTCACTCGCACACACCCACCCACACATACCCTCACACATCCCACACACCCATATACCCACACACACACACCCCCACACCCACACATCCATACACATACACACACACACACCCTCACATACCCCCACACACCCATATACTCACACACGCACCCTATCACAGCCACCCACCGCGCATATATACTCTCCACACAGCCCCACACACACACTCCCTCACACACACACATACCCCCGCACCCCACACACATCCCTCCCCCCACACACGCATGCACATGGACACACACCCACAGCTACCCACACACACCCCACATACACACACACCCCACACACGCACACCCACACACACCCACAGCTACTCACACACAACCACAGCTACTCACCCCCCCCCCACACACACACACACATACCCATATACACATACACACACACACACATACCCACACACACCTACCCCTCCACGCACACACATGCACATGGACACACACACAGCTACCCACACACACCCCACATACACCCACAGCTACTCACAAAAACACTGCACACACACACACACACATACACAATCACACACACACACACACCCACCCACACACACACACCCGCCCCCACACACACATGCACATGGACACACCCACAGCTACCCACACCCAACCGACATACTCAAACACACACGCACACACACACCCGGGTATATGGGCGCGGGTGCGTGGGTGTGTGTGAGATTGTGTGTGTTTGCGCGTGTGAGTATGTATGCGTGTGTGTACGCGTGAGTGTGTGTGCGCGCGTGTGTTTGTGCATGTGTGCGTGTGTGTGTGCGCGTGTGTGTGTTCGTGAGAGTGCATGTGTGTGTGCGTGCGCGTGTGTGGGCATGTGTGTGGGCGCGTGTGTGTGTTTGTGTGTGTTTGTGTGTGTTTTTGTGTGTGTGTGTCTGTGCATGTGTGTACGTGTGTGTGTGTGTGTGCTTGTGTGTGTGTAGGCGTGTGTGCGTGTGTGTGTGCGCATGTGTGCGTGTGTTTGTGTGTGTGCACGTGTGTGTTTTTGTGTGCATGTGTGTGTGTGTGTGTCTGTGCGTGTGTGTACGTGCGTGTGTGGGTGTGTGTGCGTGTGTGTGGGTCTGTGTGTGCGCGTGTGTGTGTGTGCGTGAGTGTGTATGTGTGCGTGTGTGTGTGTGTGCGTGCATGCGTGTGTGTGTGTGTGTATCGAGAGTGTGGTGCAGTAAAAGCACATCCGGTCAGGCAGCATCCGAGGAGCAGAGGAATTAACATTTTGGGCATTAACTCTTCAAATTCCACACCTGGATTAGGTTTTGTAAGCGACAGCAGTCAAAGTCAGAATGAAGCTATGAAGCTGGAACACAGAACACGTTCTTTAAATTTACCCAACTGATGATTATTTCTTGTTTTTTAATCATTTATTTGAGTATTTTCTTCTATCTACAGATCAGATGTTGTCGAAACGATGACAATATCTTTGTGGACTATTCCAAATCCCTACAAGCCAAGGAACGATATCTGCAAATCCACTCCATCGACTGTCTCCCCCGGACAATCTTGAAGAAGCTGCAGATGGGAAATCGATGGCTTCTGCCTCACACCCATGTTCCTCAGAATAATTTCTGAAAAACTGATCAGATTATCCTCAACTCCAGTTTCCTGCTTTTTCCCCATCGCCCCCAATTCCCTTCCTGATTAAAAACCTCTCGATCTCTGCCTGGATTGTACCCATGACCCAGCCTCGATAGCTCTCTGTGATAAAGAATTCCACAGATTCACTGCCCTCTGAACAACTGGCTCCCCAGCTCTGTCTTCATTGCTCCCATTAAAGCCTGATGCTGGTCCTAAACCCTCCTACACAGGGGGAGACAGCCTCTGCACCCACTCTGACAGGTTCCTTCACCACCTTCGATACTTCAATGAGGTCACCTCTCATTCATCTAAACTTGGTCAGGAGTCCCACAATACCAGGTTATAGTCCAACAGGTTTCCTTGGAATCACAAGCTTTTGGAGTGTTGTCCTTTGTCAGATGAAGACTGTCCACCCCAGTCCAACACCAGCACCTCTCCATCTTCTAAGCTCTGATGTGTACAGGCCGAACTTAATCAAGCTTCCCTCATCAGACAGTCCGCCCCAGGAGCAGCCGAGTGAAACTCCTCTGGCCTGCCTCCAATACCAGTCTGTTCCCCTCGATCAGAACCCAAGCTGTTCACAGGGATCGAGCTGGGACCAGACTGGGCTGTTGTACTATTTCAGGAAAAAAACTCCCACATTTAGAGTCCATTCCCTACCTTCCATTTGCCTTCCATTATCCACTGAGCTTGGATACCAGTTTATTGTGCTCTATAAATGGAGACTCCCTCTGATCTGTAGCTCCTTTCCAGTCTTTCTCCATTTAAATAATATTCAACTCATAGTCATCCAGCACAGAAACAGGCCCTTCAGCCCATCATGTCTCTGCTGACCAACAAACACCAAACTGCATTCACCCTATGGACAGGTCTGGAGCTGACTACACCCTGCCATTATCCAGACACTTCCTCAACATTGCTCCTGTATTCTTCCTGCCAAAGAGCAGGAGGGAAGGCATGTGATGAAGGTGACACAGAGAGTTTATAGAGGGATATAACGGGTTACGTGGCTGGGAAAAGCCATGGCAGCTGGAAGGTCGTGTGGGAAGTGTGAGGTGATGCTGTCTGAATGATACTATATTCTGGTTTGGGTTAATTGGTTCAAAAGTTGGTAAAGGAGGGAACCAGTTACCGATTCCTGCTGTAAGACATCATCAACTCAGAATTGTTAGCGTGTAGAGAGTGGCCATTCAGCCCATTGTTCCGCACCTGTTCTATCCCTGAAGGCAACCTCCTGCCTTTGCCCTATGTCAGGTACAGCATAATAACCCAAATACTCACCCCGTGCCAATCCAGTTTCCTGAACTGAGCTAGTCCCATTTGCCTGTGCTTGGTTCATGTCCCTTGAAACCTTTCCTCTCCATGTACCTGTTTAAATGTTATAACTGTATTCACCTCTCCTATTTCCTCTGGCAGCCTGTTCCATAAACACACCACTCTTTGTGTGGAAATGTTGCCCCTCAGGTCCATTTTAAGACTTTCCCTTCTCACTTTAAACCTATGCTGTCCAGTTTTGGATTCCACCTTAACTACTGTACCAACCAAAGTGCATCACTCCACACGTCTCTGCACTGAACCCCATCTGCCACCTATTCCCCCTCTCCACCAACCTCTCGGTGACCTTCTACAGTTCCACACTGCCCTCCGCACAGTCGAGAGTCCTTCCAAGTGCAGTGGGATCTGTAGGCAGTGGGTGAACACCATGGTCTTTCACATAGAGAGAAAATAAATCCCCAAGGAGCTTCAACTTAACATCTGAAACATCCAAGAAAATAAAACAGCCAGCAGAGGTTCAGAGTGTACCCAGGCAGAGGGGGAAATCTGCCAGATACATCCAATCCAGGTTTTTGTGTAGTCTGCTGTTGGTTGCTGAAATAAGGAATGACATCTTGTGTTCATACCTGCTCATTGTTTATGCTGATTAAACCTGATAACTTCACTCCAATTTGATGGTTCACTTTTTATTTATTTATCACATCTGCTTTCTCTAAAGGTGTAAAAAATGAGGTCTGCAGATGCTGGAGATCACAGCTGCAAATGTGTTGCTGGTCAAAGCACAGCAGGCCAGGGTTTATAAAGGATGTTCAAGATTGCATTAGATTAAAAGAAAGAGTCTATAAAGTTTCCAGAAATAGCTGTAAACCTGAGGACTGGGAGGTTTGTAGAATACAGCAAAGGGACTGATTAGGAAAGGGAGAACATGAATGCGATCATGTAACACCCAGAGAAATGGAGAGTCAATGCTTCGATGGCGATATAACCAGGAAACCTTTGGCTAAAATGAAGGTAAGGCCATGACAGTGGAGTGCAGAGAAGCTATAATGGAACGGGGGGGTACAGAGAAATAGCAGAGAAGCACACTGATTACTCTGTGTCTGAGGACGATGCAAGAAACCTTCCAGAATGAGAGATCCAAGTGGTGAAGAAGAAGGAGGAGTTAGAGGAAATCAGGATTAGGGAGAAGGTTGTACTGGGGAAATGAATGAGCCTGGCAGGTTATAAATCCCCAGGAGCTGATGGTTTACATCCCAGAGTGTTGCAACAAATGGGTGTTTTAGTGAATATCTTCAGAGATTCTCGAGATTCTGAAATGAGTCCTGTGGATTGGAAGGTTAGAAATGTCAGTCCATTATCTAAGAAGGGAATGAGAGAAAAAAACAACCAGCTGCAGGTCTCTTAGTGTCGGAGAAATTAGCCCAATAAGGCAGAGATCACAAAACACAGATCAACGTGAAATCAACAAGCAGTTTATCAACACAGCAATATTGCGGAAGAGAAATTGACTCAGCTGAAACAGCACAGACAGTCTGCCCAGCAATGGAAACTCTCCAAGCTGAGAATCCAGCCGGGTTTGATAGGAACCTTGTACAATGATGCTAATTAAAAATAGGGAAAAGCAGTTATCAGAAGAATGTCCTAAAAGCAGATACAATTAAGCTTACTGGATGCATCAATCAGTTTTTAATGGGACCAGGAGATTCCAGCTCTCTTCGAGGGTGGGAGAGAATGTCCCTTTTCTTGTCAGTGAAATGTTTCCATTGTTTCTCTCCTGAGAGTGAGGTATTCTGCTGCCTCTCCATCTCACCTGTCCTTTGTGTGGCTTTGGTATCACTAATGTACGAGACTGCCCTAAGGGCTTTGGGACAGCTGTGTTTATCAGGTCCAGGAAGCATATTGTCAGGTGGTCTTGGGAAGTGTATTTCCTGGTCTGCGAATCACAATGGTCATGTCTGATTTCCCTTGTCAGCCTGTTTGGTCAATGCTGAGGCATTCTGGGTGTTTCTGGTATGGTTTGGACAGGCTTGATTTTTGGTGTTCCCTGTGGCCATGCTGTTGGTTCCCGGTGGCCGTGCTGTGGGTTCCCTGTGGCCACGCTCACTGTTCCCTGTGGCCATGCTGTGGGTTCCCTGTGGCCATACTGTGTGTTCCCTGTGGCCATGCTCAGGGTTCCCTGTGGCCATTCTGTGGGTTCCCTGTGGCCATGCTGTGGGTTCCCTGTGGTCATGCTGTGGGTTCCCTGTGGCCATGCTGTGGGTTCACTGCGGCCATGCTCAGGGATCCCTGTGGCCACAATGTGGGTTCCCTGTGGCAGTGCTGCGTGTTCCCTGTGGCCATGTTCAGGGTTCTGTGTGGCCATGCTGTGGGTTTCCTGTGGCCATGCTGTAGGTTCCTTATGGCCGTGCGGTGGGTTCCATGTGGCCATGCTGTGGGTTCCCGGTGGCCATGTTCAGGGTTTCCTGTGGCCATGCAGTGGGTTCCCTGTGGCCATGCTCAGGGTTCCCTGTGGCAGTACTGTGTGTTCCCCGTGGCCATGCTCAGGGTTCCCTGTGGCCACGCTCAGGGTTCCCTGTGGCAGTGCTGTGTGTTCCCTGTGGCCATACTCAGGGTTCACAGTGGCCATGCTGTGGGTTCCCTGTGGCCATGCTCAGGGTTCCCTGTGGCCATGCTGTGTGTTCCCTGTGGCCATGCTGTGGGATCCCTGTGGCCATGCTGTGGGTTCCCTGTGGCCATGCTCAGGGTTCCCTGTGGCCATGCTCAGGGTTCCCTGTGGCCATGCTGTGTGTTCCCTGTGGCCATGCTGTGGGATCCCTGTGGCCATGCTGTGGGTTCCCTGTGGCCATGCTCAGGGTTCCCTGTAGCCATGCTGTTGGTTCCCTGTAGCCATGCTGTGGGTTCCCTGTGGCCATGCTGTGTGTTCCCTGTGGCCATGCTCAGGGTTCCCTGTGGCCATGCTCTGGGTTCCCTGTGGCCATGCTGTGGGTTCCCTGTGGCCATGCTGTGGGTTCCCTGTGGCCATACTCAGGGTTCCCAGTGGCCATACTCAGGGTTCACAGTGGCCATACTGGGTGTCACCCGTGGCCATGTTCAGGATTCCCTGTGGCAGTGCTGTGTTTTCCCCGTGGTCATGCTCAGGGTTCCCCGTAGCCTTGCTGTAGGGTTCCTGTGGCCATGCTGTGTGTTCCCTGTAGCCATGCTGTTTGTTCCCTGTAGCCATGCTGTGGGTTCCCTGTGGCTATGCTGTGTGTTCCCTGTGGCCATGCTCAGGGTTCCCTGTGGCCATGCTGTGGGTTCCCTGTGGCCATGCTCAGTGTTTCCTGTCGCCATGCTCTGGGTTCCCTGTGGCCATGCTCAGGGTTCCCCGTGGCCATGCTCAGGGTTCCCTGTCACCATGCTCAGGGTTCCCTGTGGCCATGCTGTGGGTTCCCTGTGGCCATGCTGTGTGTTCCCTGTGGCCATGTGCAGGGTTCCCTGCGGCCACGCTCAGGGTTCCCTCTGGCCATACTGGGTGTTCCCCGTGGCCATGCTCAGGGTTCCCTGTGGCCATGCTCAGGGTTCCCTGTGGCCTTTCTGTGGGCTCCACGTGGCCATGCTGTGTGTTCATGGTGGCAATGCTCAGGGTTCACTGTGGCCATGCTATGGGTTCCCTGTGGCCAAGCTGTTGGTTCCCTGTGGCCATGCTGAGGGTTCCCTGTGGCCATACTATGGGTTCCCGGTGGCGATGATCAGGGTTCCCTGTGGCCTTGCTGTGGGCTCCACGTGGCCATGCTGTGTGCTCACGGCGGCAATGCTCAGGGTTCCCTGTGGCCATGCTGTGGGATCCCTGTGGCCATACTGTGGGTTCCCTGTGACCATGCTGTGTGTTTCCTGTGGCCATGCTCAGGGTTACCTGTGGCCATGCTGTGTGTTCCCTGTGGCAGTGCTGTGTGTTCCCTGTGGCCATGCTGAGGGTTCCCTGTGGCCATGCTGTGTGTTCCCCGTGGCCATGCTCAGCGTTCTCTGTGGCCATGCTGTGGGTTTCCTGTGGCCATGCTGTGTGCTCTCCGTGGCCATGCTCAGGGTTCCCTGTGGCCATACTCAGGGTTCACAGTGGCCATGCTGTATGTTCCCGGTGGCCATGCCCAGGGTTCCCTGTGGCCATGTTCAGGGTTCCCTGTGGCCATACTGTGGGTTCCCTGTCGCCATGTTCAGGGTTCCCTGTGGCCATACTGTGGGTTCCATGTGGCCATGCTCAGGTTTCACAGTGGCCATGCTGTGGGCTCCCTGTGGCCATGCTGTGGGCTCCCTGTGGCCATGCTCAGTGTTCCCTCTGACCATGCTGTGTGTTCCCTGTGGCCATGCTCAGGGTTCCCTGTGGCTGTGCTGTGGGTTCCCTGTGGCCATGCTCAGGGTTTACTGTCGCCATGCTCTGGGTTCCCTGTGGCCAAGCTCTGGGTTCCCTGTGGCCATGCTGTGTGTTCCCAGTGGCCATGCTCAGGGTTGCCTGTGGCCATGATGTGGGCTCCCTGTGGCTATTCTGTGGGTGCCCAGTGGCCATGCTCAGGGTTCCCTGTTGCCATGATGTGGGTTCCCTGTGGCTATTCTGTGGGTCCCCAGTGGCCATGCTCTGGGTTCCCTGGGGCCATGCTGTGGGTTCACTGTTGTCATGCTGTGGGTTCCCTGTGGCCACGCTCAGGGTTCCCTATGGCCATACTGTATGTTCCCCGTGGCCATGCTCAGGGTTCCCTGTGGCCATACTCAGGGGTCACAGTGGCCATGTTGTGGGTTCCCAGTGGCCATGCTGTGCGTTCCCGTTGGCCATGCAGTGGGTTCC